>NC_056732.1:422428015-422593015 GCF_019279795.1 Protopterus annectens
AATGGCCAGGGACAACTACCAGAAGCTTCCTCACGGACTAGCTCTACTTACCCAAGAACAGGAGTGTTTGATGCACCCCTACATCTATCATCTTCATCTGGCTGCCTGGATGATAAGGTCTTAATTCCTTTTAGGCACCTGTTTTTTGAGGATGTGCAGCAGGTACTAATGGAAGCAAGAAAACCTGGTACTAGAGAATCATATATTAGCAAATGGAAAGGGGTTTCTAGCTGGTGCCAACAACATAACCAGCAGCCATTCAGGACTAGTTGTTGTCTGGTTTTACAATATTTGTGTGTTACTGTCCTATGGCCTTTCTTATCCCTCTATCAAGGTTCATTTATCAGCCACTTCAGCATGTCTGCCCATGGACCCTCCACTTTCAATGCAATCACGTCAGATTGCTCTTGAAAGGCATTTTGCATAAGAGGCCTCCAAGAGATCTTAGTTTTGTATTAGAAAAACTAACACTTGCTCCATTTGAACCAGCTAATCTGGCTGAATTGAGATTCTTAATATGAAAAGCAGTTTTACTGATTGCTATGACAGCTGCAAGAAGGGTATCTGAATTGAAAGTTCTTATGGTGAGTCAACCCTACCTCATTTTCTACAAGGACAGGGTTTTTTTTGAGATCTAATCAAAAATGGTATCTGAGTTTACTTTTAGTCAAACTACCCATCTCCCCATTTTCTTTCCTGAATCTAAAAATGAGGGAGAAAGAATACTCCATACCTTGGATGTCCACAGACAACTCCAGTACTATCTTGACAGAACTGAAGAAGGGACAACAGGTGTCAAAACAGACTATTTCTAAATGGTTGTCTAAGGCTATTACCTTTTACTATACTCACCATGAGAAATCTATTCAAGGCAGGGTCAAGGCCCACTCTACAAGGACAGTGGCTTCTTGTATGGTGTTTTGGAAAGGGTTGGATTCTAGAAGCATTCTAGAAGCTGTTACTTGGTCCTCTGTACATACTTTAACAAAGTGCTATAAGCTGGATTCCTTCTCTAGGTCTAGATCATGCTTTGCTAGGACCATTCTCAAGGGGCTAATTGACTCCTTTCGCCTCCCAAAATATAGTTAGCTATGGTAATCTACTCATATAGCTAAGGCTACTACTGCAGTGATCAATATGAAGAACATAGTATAAATGTCTAAGTTGAACTTACCATAATTGTAGATGTTTGAATGATCGCTGCTGCAGTAGCTGCTCCCTCTCCCACTCCCTTGCTTTTTCTGGTGTATTTTTCATGCTAGGGTGTGGACTTTTAAATTTGCTATTCCTAGCGTTGTCCTTTCAGGGCTCAGCCTCCCTCTGTCTACTGGCAGGAAAGCTCTGAAGGGCTCTGCACCAAAACCTGCCTTTTAGTCAGCTCAGCTCAAGTTTCTTGACAGTTTGGGCCCATGGAAGGTGCCCTGAAGATTTGGAAGCTGGCTGGCTGTTCCATCCTTGACAGAATATAACCCATGTAGCTAAGGCTACTGTAGCAGTGATCATTTAAGCATCTACTGTTATGGTAAGTTCAACTTACACAACTGTATTTTGTGTTTTTTTTCCAACAAAGTTTTAGTTATATTTTGGAGCCGTGAAGCTATTAAATATTATGACTGGAGTAGTGTAACTTTAAATTTTTCATACTTAGACTTTTGTCATACATACTGTGGGTACTAAGAATTTTTCATACTTTGGCATTTTTACTTTGCTGGACTGTAAAATTCACTTGGTATAGTTGACACTGCTGCAGGAGGGATAAAGTTGGCTGGACAGGTAGATGGACTCTGTTCTCCCGGTTTGCTCAGTTCAGTGCTGCTTATCTGCTTACCATCGATGTTCTGTAGGTGATACCTTAAACATTCACTGAGCAGGACATTCAATAGGTTCTGCTCAATGATATGCTTGTTTGACGTAGGATTTGGCATAAAGTTAGGAAGCCGATTGTATGCTGTCACGAACATTAGGAAACTCTGAGTTCTATTCCCACACCAGGAACTTAGATTTATACTCAGAAACTGATACTGATGGTGCAGTACAATATGAGGGGTGGCAGGATTCCAATGGTGGTGTCATTTACAAGAAGTATTAAAAAGAGGTCACATTTACCTAAGCTGTGGTAGTTCAGGCTGGTATTAATGATCTCACAGCAGACAATAGAAGAAGACTTGGGTAGTTTCTTATGTATTATGGACAAATTTCCACTAGTCAGTATTAAATGCCACCACAGGTCTTCATTTAAAAAAGTGGGATAAGCTTAGTGCATTCTACCCCATTAAAAATAAGGGCAAACAAACAAACAAACAAAGTAATAGACTCACATATAGTATTACTGAGATAGACAACAAGCAGCTTTAAAGATGGTAATAATAACAGAGATGAATGTAGTTGAGACATTTTCCCACTGGCTCTAGATGATCGTCACTGGTGAAGTAATACCACAACCCCATGTGTAAAAAATGTGGATAAAGGAGTTATGGATAGATGAATGATTCCTTGTCAGGACATCTGCATCTGACTATTTTACCATCAGAGCTGAAAGTAATGTTTTGTGCTGTTCAACAGTTATAAAATCTTGCTACTACTCTGCCTTTAAAGATTAATATGTGTGTGTGTGTGTGTGTGTGTGTGTGTGTATGTGTGTGTGTGTGTGTGTGTGTGTGTGTGTGTGTGTGTGTGTGTGTGTGTGTGTGTGTGTGTGCATTTTATATATATATATATATATATACTTTCTTATGGTCAAGACCATGACAGCAAAGTCTTCAAACTTCTAACCATTTAAATGGAGATTGCCATACAGCACAAAATGGTATATTTACTGTTTTCTTCTCTGTAGTGTGATCTTGGATTTGGTATATTTAATTAGCAAGGGGTGTGGTGGTGTGGCAGGCTTGCCCCTCTGCAAAAAAAAAAATATTTTTTTGTTTTTATTTTTTTTTATTTAAATTTTAAAGTTTCAAAAATTCAATGTTATGGCTTTAACCATACAAAAGTCGACATTTTGAAAGTTCAAAATTTAGAAGCAGACATATATATATATATATATATATATATATATATATATATATATATATATACTGTACATAGCTCTAGTTTTCAATTCAGCACAAACTCTGTATCTATCCACCTCACCTGGTTCACTGGCATGATTATGTGCAACGGACATTTCCAAAATATCGCCATTAGGCATTAACAGTGTTATAGCACGTCCTTTGCAACTTTCAGTAATTTTATATCTGCAACCCCAATATCATTTAGTTTTTCTTCATCTTTCCAAATAGTATATATAGTTGTCCACCACTAACAGTTCCTTCCCTTTTTGAGATTTGACAGTTTTATACAGGCTGCTTAACACTCCCGGGGCTTCCATCCTACAATACGCTACGTGAGTATGGTGCAGAGCACATTTTGAAACAGCTCTTTCAGGTATTTATTGTGTTAACTCTGCTAGTGATGTCACATTGTCATGGAAGGAAGCGTTGATTGGGTTTAATATGAGATCTCTTACGTTTGATATAGGATACTCTGTTTACAATGCTTATCTGCACATTGTAGTGTGTGTCATTCATATGAACATTCGTTGTTGTGATATTTCATTTAATTGCAGTGTCGTTGTTCTGGTCTCGATCCTTTGGAATTCATTGTTATGGTCTTTTGTTTAACTGAAGTAGACCCATACATATATATATATATATATATATATATATATATATATATATATATGTATATACATACATATATATATTTATATATGATTACATTATGTATAACTGAACTTGATGCTGAACTCAAACCAGCAACATAAAGAAGATCAAACATAATATCAAAAACCCTAAACAACTAACCTGCAAAAGGTCAAAAGGAAAACAATTTCCTTTTCTGATTTTTACACCACCCCTCTCCCCATAACACTAGCCTGTAATTTGCCCGAATAGGGGTAGTGTTATGGAAAGTTTTTTAAGGTAAGGTTTAGGGTTAGGGTTGTGAACAAGAGTAGGGGTATGGATTAGGGTTAGCTTGCATTACTAAGGGGGGTAGAGGGGATTCTTCCCATGCACCACCTCCTATCCCCTTCCAGGTCATGCCAAAACAATATTGCAATTATTTATTTATTTTTATTTTATTTTACATTTGTTTATTGGGATAGTCCGACTGGATACATGTCCATTTTCAGCGGAGGCCCGGGGAGAAAAGCTCCAAAAAACACATTCAACAAATTTTTACATTTTTACAGTTTAAAACACAAAATAAACACAAATAAAAAGATTTGTACACAGATGTAAACAAACACAACAAACAGATATACACAAACAAATTATTACATTTTTACTCAGATGGAAAATTGTAGACAGTCTTTTTAAGAATGATAGGGTACTGAATGCCTAGTAGGCTAACCTGATAGTAGAGCCAACGAGATCATAGGATATGTAAGTTAAGAAACAAATTGTAGGCAGAAGTCCTCCATGTGCACATGAGTGATGGTTAGAGTTAGTCTGGATTAGGACAAGGACATAGCCATCATTTTTTTAAAGTACTGAATCAGACTTTTCTTGAACTGAGGTAGAGAGAGTTCAGATGTAAGATTAGCAGGAAGAGAATTCCAAGTTTTGCCAACAGAGTTAGCAAAAAGAGATTCTCTGGCTGTGTTGTTGGATCTGAGAGTTTGAACTAGTAGTCTTTCAGATGAACAAAGTGCACTAAGGTTACTGTAGGGGGTGACAAGGTTTTTAAGTATGGCTGTATTATCTGGCTGGCAGAGGATCTTGTAGTTGGTTAACCTGAAGTAGGTTAGGCAGTTCAAGCCATCCTAGTAGATTTAGGTTATGACAGAGATGACTTCTGTAGGCTGCACTGGTAGCAAATCTAGCAATGTGATTGTAACTGCTTGAAAGTTTATTAAGGTCATTTTTGCTGAGGTTTGTAAATAGAGGGGAAGCATAGAGGAGGGTGGAGAGAAGATGTGTACGAGCAATTACAGTCCTGGCTAATGGCATTAGGAAGAGCTTGATTCTATATAGTGAGCCACATTTTTTATTAATTGTTTTAATAGTGTTATTGATATGCAGAGCAAACTTAAGGTTATTATCTATAATAACTCCTAAGAGTTTGGTTGATGAATCTGGGGAGATAATGGTGCTGTTGTTGGATTTTCATGTAAAGGTCGTAGGGGTTGAGCTGCGAGTGGGGGAGAAAAGCAGCAGTTTGGTTTTATTAGGATTTAACATGAGACGATGGTTAAGGAGCCAATTTTCAACTGTGTTAAAAGTATTTTGAGATAGAATCTGCAACTCTGTAGGTGAAGTGTCAGAGCATACTAAAGTGGAATCATCCATATATTGAATGCATGTTGCATTTGGGATGACCTTATACAAATCATTGGTGAAAATGGAAAATAATAGTGGACCTAGTATAGAGCCTTGGGGTACTCCGAGGGTGATGGGTAAAAGGGTCGATAGTTTGCTCTGCCAGAGGACAGCTTGTTGTCTGCCACTGAGATAGGATTGAAATCAATGGATGGCCTGGTCCTCTAGGGAGATGGATTTCAAAGTGTTTATGAGTATTTGGTGGTTTACCATATCAAAGACTTTTGAAAGATCGAGAAAGATAGCAGAGTAAAGTTTATTATTGTTTCAGTGTTGGTTAATGACGTTAGAGAAGGAGAGGAGGGTTGAGGTTGTACTATGGAATGGGCTAAAGCCATGTTGGGTGTTGGCTAGAAGATTATTGTAGATAAGATAGTTCAGGAGTTGATTATGGATGCATTTTTCCATAATTTTAGCCAAGGGTGACAGAATAGCTATGGGTCTATAGTTTGACAGGTCAGTAGAGCTGCCCCCTTTATGGAGTGGAATGACATGGGATATCTTCCGGATGGAAGGGATGGACACTGCAGTTATAGTTCTATTGATCAGGATAGTAATGGGGTTTGCTATGTCATCTGCAGCTTTTTGTAGATATTCTGCAGGGAGTAGATCAGCCAACAGGGTGGTAGGCTTTAGTTTCTTAAGTAATTTTCAGACAAAAGATGTGCAAACTGGTTTGAAGTTAAAGGAGAGTTGGAAGCTGGGTGTAGTAGCTGGAGAAAATGGGCATCTGGGGGATAATTGGTTAGCTAGGTTGTGGATGGTTGTTGTAAAGAAGCTGTTAAAGGTATTGGCAATTTCTTCTGGGGTATTTTGGTTAGAATCCAAATGGGGCAGGAGTTGAGGATTGTCCTGGACTAAAGAGTTTGTTTATACCTACCCAAAACTTTTTTGGCTTGTTTTGGTGTTTTTCTTGTAGATAACAGTAATAGTTTTTCTTGTCTAATGTGGTGGATTTTTTTTATTTTATTTCTTAGCTGTCTGTTACTAAGTTGATCTGTGGAGTTTTTTGGTCTGCGAAGTGGCCCAAGCCCTATTTCTAAGTAGCATTTTTTGTCTGGTTTCTTTTGAGAGCCAAGGAGCAACTTTTGTTTTGGTTCTAATAGTCCGTGCTGGTGCATGGGTGTCAAGGATGGATAGGAATTTGGTATTAAAGTAATTTACTGCTTCTTCAAGTGGTAATTGTTTCAGAACTGACCAACTACAAGATTTGAGTTCATTTTGGAAATTCGTGCAGTTGAAATTCTTATTGTTCCTTTCTGTTTTAAAAGTGGACTGGCTGTGGATATCAGCTTTTTGCCTGATTAAATAAGTGAGGAAGTGATCACTTACATCATCAGGCAGGGTCCCACTCTTGTATTTGAGGGGATGGGTGTTAACAAGAATCCAATCTAGAATAATTACTTTATTGTTGGGTTTACTGATCCTAGTGGGGGAGGATACGACCTGTGAAAATCCATAAAGGTTTATGTGGTGAGTGGGGGGTTCTGAAGAACACATGTTCCAGTCTATGTTGAAGTCCCCAAGTACAGTGGTTTCTTGGGGGTAGATGCTGGATAACCAATGTAGGATATATTCAAGGGTATTTATGTTATTGACTGGGGGAATATACACACAGATGAGATTTATACATTTGTTTTTATTAATGTGGAGCTTAGTGATAAGCATTTCAGCATTGCAAAATAGGGATGTTTGCAGGGCATTATTGGACACTTCAAGCATGGATTTGTACAGAACAGCTACCCCAACTCCCTTCCTACTGGTTTGATCAAGCCTTAGGATGTTATAGCCTGGTGGTATAATTTCATTATCTGAAGCAGAGAGTTTTAGCTAGGTTTCAGTTAGACATAGTATGTCTGGGGAAATAGCATCTAAAAGGGCATGTAAGTGCTTAATCTTATTGTTTACACTTCTGATATTTAGGTGACTGATCAAGAGTGAGTTTGTGGGTTTGTCTAAGATTTGTGTAGTAGTGGGACAGTTAGTAAAGGACTTGAGAGCCAGTGGATGAGGATGGGCCAGGATTTGGGTGGATATCTCCATCCATTGTCAGGTTGCATTGTAATCTGATTGTGAGCGTCCAGATTTTAATTAATAGACTTTGGTATCTTTTGGTTTTAGGGTTGGCATATCTTGTTCTAATGGGATGCTGATACCTAGTAAGTAAGGAGTTAGATGGAAGGGGGATGTATTAAGTGTTCAAGCTTGTTTGTTACTGTATAGGTGGAGGTTTGGCCTTTTGGGTAGTGGAAACCTGAGTATGTATTATATTCATAGGCAGTAAGAAGATATGGGATAAGCAGAAAGAGTAGCAGAGAGTATAGTGGTAGTATTTTAATTGGTTTCATTGCAAGTAACATTGGAATTATTGAGGTTGACTTTTCCCCAATTTAAACTATTTAAGAGAGGTTAGAGGGGTTAAGTTCTGGAAAGCCTGTTGATGACTTCGATATGGCTGATTGGTTGCAGAAAGAGGAGGTGTGGTTGTAGAAGTATATATTTAGCTGTACTGGAGGTGGGTGTGAATTGGGGGCAGGGTGGGGTGCGGAGCAAGCCCGAGCACAGCTAGGGTGAGCAGAGCAGGGCTGAACTAGACCACACAGTAGTAAGGGTCTGTGTATATTGCGTGAGTACACTGCAGCTAAAAGTAGGTTTTTTGTAACTTTGTATTAGGTTCTTCTACGTTTCATAATAATTTGGTCTATAGAATCGTGTTTTTTGTGTTTTATAGTTTTATGGCTATGAGAGTAAATTTCACTTTTATACACTGGTAAGACACTTAGCGTTCAACAACCTAAACAAAGCATTGCGCTATCTTGAGCAGTTTTCCACTGAGCTACTCGTTAATGGGTAGTAAGGGACTTAGTAAGCCAAGGTAATAAAGGTTTTCTAAGATATTGATTGGAAGGGAGCTATTAGTGGTTTAGACCTAGTCCAGCTATATAAAATCTAAAATGGTGCTTGCCACAGGTAATATGTATTAACTTTGGGATTGGCTTAAGGTAATAAACAGAGAAGGGGGAGGGGGAAACAAGACTGTGGGCTGGTAGTTCTTTTGTACTGCTGCTAATGAGCCAAGATCCAAGCAAAGGCAAGTTTGTGTTTAAGAAAAAGAATCAGAATTGACCAAAACTACTGTGAAGCTGTAAGTCATTTCTGGGAAAACAACATAACCTTGTATCTGTAAGCTACTGTGCTATCAGTTAAATTAGCAAACACACACAGTATTTGATCAGTTATGGATATTATTTGCTAACAGATGGGAATAAAAGAGAAATAGAAGAAGAGTGTGTGTGTGTGTGTGTGTGTGTGTGTGTGTGTGTGTGTGTGTGTGTGTGTGTGTGTGTGTGTGTGTGTGTGTGTGTGTGTGTGTGTGTGCGTGTGTGGTGGGGGGCTGCTTACAAGCCAAAGCAGAGTGCTCTCCAGGGGATAATGAATATTAGCTCAAACAGGTAGACACATACACAAAGCTAACTGTAGCTGTTTGTATTTGCAGACAGTTCAGACCCGGACTGCGCTTTTCATATAACAGCATATGTCTGGTTAAAGATAAAGGTGTTATTGCAGCCGATTACTTAGAGTGGTGTTAGGTTGGAAAGACACTGAGCACTTCATGGGGCATGTAGCAGGGTGGTTAACAAACATGTTTAAAAAAAGGTTTTGTTAGTGGTATAGTACCTTGTCTAAATAGGCTTTGTTTACTTTTATTTGTTTGTTTCTATGTTTTATTTATTTTATCCATTTATGTGTTTTATGTATGTACAGATATGCTACTGTTGGTTTAGGCCTATGAAAATGTAAACTGCATTTGTTTATGTATCTGTAGAGTGGTAGTGGTTTGTATGTGTTTGCATGTTTATGGTGGTGGTATGGATTGTATGTTGTGGTTTGTGGTTGTGCACATATTATTGTATATGAAATTGTTTATTATTGTGTTATCTGTGTAAGTTTATTTTGAAATTGTATGTTACTGTGTTTTGTGTTATTTGATATTGTATTACTAGTTTATGTTGCTTTATGTGCATGTATGTGGGTTTGTTTTCTTCCGGGATGTATATATCATAGTCAGTATTTGGTTTATGTTTTGGTTGGATTTTTATGCTGTGTAGTTGTTTGTGCTATGGCTATATGTGTCATGTTTTGGGCTACTTCTTGTGTTGTAGATGAGGCTTGTATTGCACTGGGAGTTTGTATGCTTTGAAGATATATTGTTATAGTCATTTTATTTAATTTTACTACATTCTTTAGAGATACTCATTATTTCCATTACATCATATGCAGTTTGTAGTTCCGTGCATTTTACTTTATTAGTTTGTTTAGGTACTTCAGTAATTTATTACATAGCCCATTTCAGTGTTATTATTTTCCTAGTAGTTAGTCTTTTAAGATCATGTGCAAGGATTTTTTACCATTTCTTTTTGTATAATTATGCCCTCATCTTGTAAAGTGGGCTTTTCTTATTGTAAAATGTGCAGTTTTTACTTAAGTTACTCCAGCGGACTTATATTTATTAAGTTTAATAAACTGGTATTTCTGTTTACTGCATGCTGAGCAACTGTCCAATTATTTCCTGATTTCATGTCACCCAGTCCTGCCTTCTGATGTTGCATTAGAGGGGAAAAACTTCTAGCCAGCTTGCATGTGTTCTGTAGCCTGTAGCAGATTTTATTACAAAGTAACCAAAATGCAGCACGATGGGTTACTCATTCAGACAATAAACTGATAAGTAAACACACTTATATTCAAGTTGAAGATGACCAAAAGTAAGAGGGAACAGGTATGATTCTTAGTATGGTGTGTATTGCTTGGTGTACAGTGTAGTAAAACAGATGTAAAACTAATACATCATTATCTATTTATTTTTATTTATTTATTAGCAGTTGGTTTACCAGGATAGTCCATTGGGCCAATAAGAACCCGTTTTCAATGGAGTCCTGGGGAAAAAAAAAAACAAAAAGTACAAAGAGATTACATCAGTTTACAATTAAATTACAAACAATCATCATTTGTAAGAAAGAGAAAAAAAAAACATTGGTACAAAAAAAAGATGTCATTACAGTTGGCTTATTATTCGGTGTCTGGTAATATATGGTAAGCTGCCCATAAGAAGTGAAGAACAGGCTAGGAGGGGGGGGGGGCAGGAGAGCCCATGAGGATGTTGTATGTGTGCAGTTTTTTTTAAAATAAAGGAGGTTGGGTGTGATAGGTGGGATGGAGGGAGGAGGGGAGGAGGCAGTGCCAGGGCAGGGGAGGACACAGGAGTTTTGTCCTGGAGAGCTTGTACAGTGTTTATATTATGTTTGTTTATTTATTAGATCTTTCTTTGTGGCAGGTGCATTTAAAAGGTAGAGCTGAGAGAGAGGGAGGAGAGGAGAGAGGGAAAAAATTAGTTTATGAGAAATTAGTTTATGAGAGGAGTGTAGGAGAGATGGTTGAGAAGTTTGTGGGAGTAGAGTTTGTGGAGAGAGTGATGGGAGATGGGGAGATGTTTATTATAACAAATTTTATTATTTATTTGGGACAGAGGATTGAGGACAGAGGAGCAGAGGTTTGTGATTGTAGGTTTGTTAGCAAGGGAGGGCAGGTACTGAATTTAAGCTGGTCGTCAATCAGGACTCCCTAGTAGTAGTTTCAGAGATAGCTGGTGAACCAATTGAGAGAGGAAAGGGATAGGGTTTAGGTTGATAGGTAGATACAGTAGAGCCAGAATCTCTGGCTTTATTCTAGTTTAGGAAGGAAAGGAGGGCCGTCATGGTGCTGGTGGGCGGGTCCTGAATCCATGTTGTGTGGGTTAGTTATTATTTATTATCTATGAGGAAGTAATATTGTTATTATTGCCTCCTTTGTGCAGGAATGATGAATGCCTTTTCCAGAGTTTAGGTACACAGCCCTTGGGAAGGCAATGGCTTCGGCTGCTATGCTGAGGAAGGATGAGGGAATGTTATCGGGAGCATTGGTGCATGGTTTTAGTTTTTGCAGGAGTTTTCTTATGGTAGATTTTAGGGAGAAACAACTAAGGGATACAGGTACAGGTAAAATGCAAATTCTATTCAGGAGATTTTCCCATATGTAATTACAATTAACAGATATACACATAATACAAAACCCATCAAAGAAAACTACAATAATCAAAAGAAGATAAAATACGTCCCCCACAATAATCATTTTATAACACACAGGAAAAAGATGAACATGAATCAAAGCTGCTAACATTAGCAGCAGTACACCGTAAGCATCAACAGATAGTCACCAATTAAATACTATCATAGATCAATAACAATAGACAGAGACACTTAAAAATGAACACTGCCATTGATCAATAACAATAAGCAGAGAAACTGCATCCCTTAAACAATATTTATGTCTTGCAACCATAGAATATGTTTGCAATATAATTTTATTCTGGTTTTATTTGTATCAGCAATTTAACATTGTTAACTGCCCTTTAACAGCACAATGAGTCAGTGGTGAGATCTTGGTTTCACTACTCCAGGCTCTTGAGGTTCAATCCTGATTGTCAGTCACTGACTGTGTGGAGTCTGCCTGTTCTTCTGTCTCTGTAGGTTATCTGAGGGTAGTCTGGTATCTTCCCACCTCTAAAAAACATGCTGATTAATTAGTTATTGTAAACTGTTCATATGCATGTATCATAGCCACCCTTGTGGTCTGGTTCATGCCTAAAAAGGGTTCTTGATGACCAGTTTACTTACCTGATTAACGAATGATTCAATTAAAAAAATGTGGATAAATAATGAAAATCAGTTGCTAGATTTTCCATTTTTTATTTACACCCAGAATAAGTAATGCATTAAAATGCAGAAAAACCCAAGTGTGAGGAACTTTGTCTCTAAAAAAAAAAAAAATATATATATATATATATATATATATATATATATATATATATATATATATATATATATATAAAACAGTATCCCAAAGGCAATCAAAAAGCAAACAAAATTCAACTTATATTGAGGTTAGGATAGCTTTGCAAGATCTTCAAAAGCTTCTAGTCTACTAGACTGATAGCAGGTACAATATGGCTCTATATTAGAAGACCAAAAGCTTAAAATCGCGAATACTCTGTTGTTGTCTTTCAGCTTTTCCTAGTTAGGGGTCGCCACAGCGGAACTCTGGTCCGCTAATGATTGGCAGTAGATTTTCACGAACGCCGAGGTGCCAGCTTGACGTTCAACCTTCAACGAAGGCACGCCCATTTACACATGCCTTTCGAACGCCCAATCAACTGCGGGGAGGACATGCAGACTCCACACAGAAGGCACTCCCTGCACTCCAGCTGAGAATCGAATGGGAGAACCTCTTGCTGTGAGGCAACAACACTACTGCTGCACCACCGTGGCTGAATAAAATCGCAAACGCTCTAATGAGCGAAAATGTCGGACCTTGAAGTGCTTTTTTTGAGATCGCAGTACAGTGAAGATTGGAATATTTGCCCTTTCCTCACTGTAGTGTGATCTTGGAGTTGGAATATATATTTAGTGGGGCGTGTGGGGGGCAGAGCCCCCACAATAATCATTTTGAGGTCTGACATTTTCGTTCTTTAGAACGTTCACAATTTGAAACTTTCAGTCTTCTAATATAGACCCATACAATATGGATACTGATTTGTTGTCAAAATGCAGCAAAACAGTGGGTACAGTCAGAATGAAGTCAGTCCCAGAAGACAGTTAATGAACTAGGCACAGGAGCAAATGGACTCAATGTCTTTGGACTGCCAGACTGACTGGAAACCACACCAAAACAATTGAATGTAAAAGCAATTGTTAACACTATATGTCACTGAAAGCAACAAAATGAAACACGTGTTATAACCACATCAAAAGGCAATTCAAAACACTTCGGCAGGTAAAGCTGGCTTTTGATACTACCTGGTAAAACAATAAACATACTCAGAGTCCAAAGGAAAATAGAAAAAATGCATTGCTCACACACACAAACACATACACACACACACACACACACACAAACACATACACACGCTCAATCACTCAGTCAGGACATGTGAGTATGGACCATTTGATTGACTTCTACTTCACTGTAAATGAAGAAGAATTTGTATCTGCATGGGACAGATGTCCTGCAACCCCATTATTTATGTAAACAACCCATTCATTGTTGTACACTTCAGACAAAGGGGAATTTCTCCTGTCATGAAGAATTTGCAGTTTTACCCACTGTGCATTTATGCATAGCTGGTCATACCACAAAAAATAATAATTACACACATACAGACATATATGAAAGAAGCATAAGATGTTAAAATCATGAAGCCGCTGCTGCTTGGAATTTATAAAACATCAATGTAGAGTTAGGCTAGAAATTATTCAAAATGATAGGGCAAATGCTGTCATTGCTGTGAACAAGGGCAAATCACTTCAAATAAACATAACTTACCTTTCAGAAATGTTAAAAAATGAATTTGTGTGGAAAATACAAGATTCAGCAGTTGGTGTTTTCATCTTGTAAATATTAAGACACTACAGTAAATGGAAAGACATATAACATGTCATATAAGTGTCAAGCTTTCTTAAAAAATGTTTGCTTTATAAACAGCAGCAAATAATAATGAATTTGGTAAAGAAACTCAATTCTAAGACAAGAAAATCTTCCATGTTTTATAATTGCAATGTATTGAAAACATTGTGTAACGTGGTCTGTTATCCTATAACTTCATCGCAAAAACTATGCAGTGTTAACCATTGATAGCTTAAAGTATAGATAAGGTTATAAACCAAATAAGCTCTGTCCTGCAGCATGCGTAACATCTAGTATTCTTAAACTGGAGGTAGCTTCGTTGTGCATTAATTGCTGCAGTTATGCTCTAACATTGGGAAGAATCCAGGCCTGTGAAGCACCTTTCTGACATCAGAAAGGCTTACTATAGAAGATTATGCTCAGGTCTCCAATCAACCAACTCATTATGTTTTTGAGACATGGATGTCAAGGAATACATCCCAAGTGTTATGCTTGAGAGGTTGAATTTCCTGGCACCCATGTCAAGAACACAATAATGATTATGATCTGTGAGATCCAGTTATAATTCTTTGTAGTGCATAGCATTTTATCTGTTCTGTGTACTACTAGTTACAGAAAAAAAGAGAAGAGCCTAGAGTTTTATTTGTTTTCAAAGTCTTTGAAAGACAGTAAAACTATTTTTATCATATGAAGTGGCCATCTGAATTAAAAAAGAGCTTTAAAAACTGTTAGACACTTTGCTCTACCACACTTTTAATTCCTAATTGTGCCAGAGTGACATTTAACTGCTTTTAAAAGCTATTTTACCTTCTGCTGCTGTTTTTGCTGCCCAACACTGTCAATTTTTCATCCCTAGCATGAGATCTGATCTTAACAGCAGTTAGGTGTGTTTTGGAGTAAAATCACTGGGTCCCAGGCACTTTTTTAAGCCCCTAAGTGCAGTTAGGCTGTAGTCTAGTGCTAGGGAATAACAGTGCCTATATTGGATACCACAAAATTAATAACATATATTACTTGGGTGAGCCCCCGGAGAGAGCTTCAGATAGTTTTGTATATTTCCTAAAATAAATATATAAAGATGCATGTCTGAATAAGAACTATTAATAGATACTGAATGCTAACATAACAATGGATGGGACGCTCTATGTTTTTTTATGTGAACAGTTGTATCTTTGCGTTTCTATAGTGTTATAGAAAATTAAAGTGTCTTTTTTGAATTAAACCAGGTTATTTGATGAGAATTTGATAAAACAACAGTATGTCAGTGTCGTGTGTTGAATGATGGAAGAAGAAATGGAAAGAAATATATGAAATGTTACTTTGGGGGAGGTAGAGTTAGTTACATAGGATGAGATGTGCAAGTTCAAACAAAGGGTTGTAGTAACAATACCAAAAGCTGAACTGACTGAATGTAAAATAAGTGAATAGTGTGCTGGAAGGGGTAAGACAAGATATGTGGCATTAATGGGATTATTGACAGACTGTCCCCCAGATTCAGCAAACGTCCATGCAGGAATTACTTATTCCTGCAAGGAAGGGACCGTTCCTGTGCAACACAGCAGCGTACCATGCATATGTATGAAGGCATGCTGCCATGCTTTAATACGTACAAGGGGATGTGTACAAGCACAGGGGGTGTGTTTGAGAGCAGTGCTCTCACAATACATACCCCCTCTGCACACCAGAATTGCCATACGGCAATTTAAAAAGAGCGAGATCACTCGTTACACCTCTCAACCCCACTGGAGTAAGAAATATGGACAAAGCCATAAGGGACAACTCTGAAATATTGCAATTACAAACTTAGAAAGTGGATAGAGTAACAGGTTTTGCATTAGCATGAAATTTGTGAAGGGTTTGAAGTCTAAAATGCACACCTCACAACCCGTTAGAGTAAGAAATCTGGACAAAGCCATAAGAGACAACTCTGAAATATTGCCATTATAAACTTAGAAAGTTGATAGAATAACAGGTTTAGCATTAGCATGAATCTTCTGAAGGGTATGAAGTATAAAATGCAAATGTCTGCCATTACTGTCAAACTTCAATCTTTATTGATGTGCCAGAGAGCCACAAGTTTATGAAAAGTGGACCAAGAATATAATGCAAATATCTGGATATACTGTGAAAAGTTATATGTCATCAATGTTTGCAAAGCACAGCCCCCAACAAATAAATCTTTTTTTTTTTCCACATCTGCAATAAAAAGTTTAAGCATAGCTGCGCGGGTGTGCCCATTGCTTAGCTATGTTTAGCCCAGCTGAAACAGCACGATAAGTTAAATAGCAATAGACACCCAGCATAAGCAGTAATGCAATTGTGTAGTGGTTAGAGCGTACTCCTTGCATGTAGTCATGCATGGTTTGAGTCTTATCAAACACATTTCCATTTTGTATGTGAAATCATTACAATTTTAATTTATTTGTATATTTATGAAGGAAGTAACTTATATTTCTCAAAGTAGTGTATTAGGCTCAGATGTGAGGTGTCAGTGTAATAAAGTTGTGAAACCCCCATATAAACACAAGTGCCCCATACATTATAGAAACACAAGAATAAATGTAATGAAAGCACATTGGGGGATGTCAGGGAATGTAAACAAATTTCTAATATGTCATGAATGATGAATCAATCCCATACAGGTGGTAGTCCATAAAATAAAACATAAGCAATGCTAAGCATTGCACAGCTATGCTGACTGGGTGTAAGCATTGTGTAAATATGAATGTTAATCAATGAGTAGCCCAGCTAAGTGGATTTTCCCATTGGTAAGCAGTGCTGAACCTGCCCCTTTAAGCACTGCCAACCTTAGCTAAGCAGGTTTGCCCATAGCTTAGCTTAGCTCAGCATATTCAAAACCATCCAATCACTGCAATGGCTGGGAAAGTGGCCGTATTTAAACCTCACAAGTGGGAATACAGCTCATAAGTGGCTGTAGCTCCTCACTGTAGGCAGTATGGCAGGTGTTGGAGAGGGCATGCACTTTCAGGTGCAGCGTTAGGGCATACAGGAGTCCAAGGTCATGGTAGGACTCCTTGTAAAAAAAACATGATGTGAGACTGCTGCAGGACCAGTACCAGGGCTCCCAATACAAACTGGAAGCCTGGGAAGGTCTCGCCCGTGATCTCACCAGTGCCACTGGTATTCCTCGGATTGGTGAGCAGGTCCAGCACCACTATGCCAACTTGAAGCAGAGGAAGAGGGAACTCTTGGGATAGTGGGCACAATAAGTAAGACAGAGGGGTGATGTCCCAGCAGTGTGTAAGCATTCATAGCAATAACTGTTTACCAAAGCCCAGCCTGTGTATGTGATGGATAGGTATGCATAAATGTTTCTCTATCTTCATTACAGCTCCAGCTGAGCGGGTTGTGAACAAGGAAGCCCATGCCAGCAGGTTGCAAAGACTGCATTGTGATGCTGATGAGTAACAATCTAGCTTGTACTATTCATACAAAATAAATATAAAGGAGTATAATGTCAGCTGGCATTATTAAAAATGGGTATGGTTTCTACTGAATAAAGCAGACAATATTACAGTAATAATCTCATATAAGTCATATATTAATAAAACTGTAACTGCCTGTGAATAAAATTCAAAACCCTGGACTGGTTGTGTTTACTCTGGTATGGTATGATTTGAAATGTGTACAGGTTATGCATAACAGCTAAAGCTCTGAAAGCATTTAACAATCAAGTCTCATTTGACAAAGTTAGTGCCTCTATAACACATGAGATTAACTGATATTATAAATGTCATGCACCAAGATCTGATATCTAAATAGTAATGTTGTGTTAACCACTGTTTTCCACACTGTGCTATGCGAACAGGTATGTATAGGAATGTTGTAATTATAAGGTCAGATTATACAACAAAGAGAGAATGAGAAAGAAATCATTCAGGAGCAAGACAGCAGTTTCTCAATAGCTCATCCTAATGAAACATACACTTGTTATATTTTTAGCAGAAACAGCCACTGTTCAAATCCCAAGAGTGGTAGTAAGCTGTATGCATATTTTCAACTAGGATTTTGTGAAAATGTGTAGAAACAGTCAGGTAGTATTAACAAACATTCCCTCCACAGGTCTTCCAGGTAAGAGAAGGTATAAAGTAGCTATAAGAAGGCTGTAGTTGTACTGTGTCCAGCACTCTTGGTAGAACCACAAGGCTGCAAATGACAGCAATATAAGTACATACATCAAGTGGTCTCCCCCAAGAAATATTCAAAAGTGTCATGCTGTCACAGCTACTGGTCTCTGCTAACAACAACCAGGGTGACTGATAGAAATCAAGGCAGATTGTGTCAGTAGCATGCACACATACACACACACACACACACACACACACACACACACACACACACACACACACACACACACACACACACACACACACACACACACACACACACACACACACACACACACACACACACACACACACACACACGCAGCATGAGTGCACATATGTAACCCTGACTTTGTGAATATGGGTAGAAACAGTCATGTAGTATTAACAAACATTCCCTCCACAGGTCTTCCAGGTAAGAGAAAGTATAAAGTAGCTATAAGAAGGCTGTAATTATACTGTGTACAAACATACCACTGCCCAACCTAAGGCCATAGTTGTTGTAATAATACCTGTAGACTAATGAGTACAGCACTGATCATTAAAGATATGACCACTGAAAGAATCTACATTTGTTAACTGACATCTCTCCCCCCACCTTATCTTCACCAATAATCTAAACACATAAATGAATGGGTATGTTTCCCACCAAACCTACTGTTGAGATGTGTCCTGTTGTTCTAAAAACACTGAAATTTATTCCAATTAATGTTCCCTGTTCAAATACTATCATTGGTGGCCTGTTGCTATCAATGTAACCTGCATGCTGGTATAATGCACACTGTGGTTCCATATATGCATGTGTTCTGTTTGCTATGCAAATGTTCCAAATCTGTTATATTGGGTTAATGGGAATACTCATGCATGCTGTTATAATTAATCCTGGAATGTGTTTACCATTACTAACCAACATATGTTCTAAAGCTGCAACATCATAGCACATTAGGGAAGGCTGATCCCAATGGATCTGCCTCTCCCACCTCATCTGGCCATGGCACCAGGCCCCAGCACATCTGGGACCCACCCCAGGACCTCCTTGTCTGCTGGTCCTGCATCACCTTCAGGTGGAACCGCCTCAGGAGCTGGGGCTCGACCCCCCCCTCTGGGTGCGGGCCCGGACAGGATCCTGTCACCCAATGCCAGGTCTGGGGTCTGGTGCATAGCAAGCTCCAGAAGGAATTTGGAGATCTGCTGTGCCAGCTTGAGGGCCACATGGTGCATTTAGAGGGTCAGCCTGCCCCTCCTGCTCAGCACCCAGCACAGCCACCTTTGGGGCCGTGAAGGTGCAGTGGTGATTGCCCATGGGTGAGAACCTCAGTCCCACTGTATCTGTTTGGGGGCTTGTGGGCTTCCGATCACCAAATACCCCTTCCCGTCCAAGGTGTTTACCCCCCACATGCATCATATACTGCCCCTGTATGTTGCCTTGTCTGTCTTGTCTTTCTTCCTACCCAACTTACCTTCCTAAATATACCTACTATCCTTTCCCAACATCCTAGTCTCACCTTAAAAAAAAATAAAAAAGGCAATCTGTCCCCCCCAAAAATTTCGCACCATACATAGCTATCCATTTCGCACACAGGTCCACTGGACACATGTAATCTTTTCTAATTGGCTTCACAACACATTATTGTTGTCTTCACCCCTCTCTCTCAGGAGTTTGAGTGTCCAAATGTACCTCCAAATTCAGTATATATGCACAGCTGTTGCTGTAGAAGAAATGGACAGCTATGGACCTTCCCTACACCCATCCTGCACATCCCTAGCTGTCTGTCATATTGTTTCACCATCTTCATGCCCCCTTTTTCACCACTTTCCTATCATCCCTTTTTTCTTTTCTTTTAAAGAAATTAGCATGGGGGTAAGCAGGAGTAAGCAGTAGTAAGTGGAACTAAGCCTGTTTGCATGGTGCTAGGTGATGCCTACACAGATTAAGCACTTTTAAGGCGGTCTGTAAGCATATTTAAGCAGAAGTTAGCATTACTTACCACTGCACAAACCCACGCAAACCTGCTTACAACTGCTTAAAAGTGCCTTAATTACACTGTATTCAACAGCCCTTGTTCTGCCCAGTAACAAATAATCAGCCCTTGCAAAACTTGAACCCAGGACCCTGCACAACATAGTCACAGCAAGTTACCACTAAGCCATCGGAGGTGTAGAGATGTTGGATGTTTATTCAAACATATGCAGCACAGTCATTCAACAGTAGGGAAAATATATATATATATATATATATATATATATATATATATATATATATATATATATACACACACACACATATATATATATATATATATATATATATATATATATATATATATATATATATATATATATATATTTATACACACACACACAAACACACACACACACACACACACACACACACACACACACATATATATATATATATATATATATATATATATATATATATATATATATATATACTGATGCAGAATAAGGTGAAGCCCCAAGACTGGAAAACCTCCCTTATTAGTGTAAACAAAAGGTTGAAATCCCTCATCAATTAGATGTTTGATATACAAAATAACTGATTTATGCAACTACCAAAGAAAACATATGATACATTCTTGGTGCTACCATCTCAGGACATTTGACATTTGTCAGTTGTCATCAGCAGGACACAACTGCACAAAGAGGGTTTGTCCTTCGCAAATAGGAACAGGTGGTAACCCAAAGTAATCTGCAAATAATAAGATACTCTGCTGTCTTGGTCAAAGCTTTCAATTAGTACAATAGTAAAAACACACTTGCCTTGAAGACGAAAAGAAATCAACACTTAATTACAGATTTAGTTCAACAGCCTCCATTTACACTCTGTAGTTAACCCCCTAGGTGGAAAAGTATCACATGTTACAATGTAAATGGATCCTTTACATAACAATGCTTCACTTCAAAATGTACTATCACACTGACAAACAGAACTGTGTGCAAAACAGTAAGCTCTAACCCACCACTGTTCCCATATTGAAATGTATGAAAATGTACAGCCATATACCTTTATGTTTCTTATTAGTAATATCCCTCACATGTTCTAACAGCCTAGGTTAAAAGCATTTAATGCCCCTCCCCATAAAATGCCTTACAAGGGCATATAACAGCATTCTCTATACACTGACCTCTTGACTGTACAGGGTCACACATGTTGTCCAGCAGTAGCCCTCATATTTATGGCCCCTACCCCACAACATGTGTGGGAGTCCACAACATCACTGGAATGATACCAGGAATGTCAGCACTAAATAATGATAGACCATACCTATCAACCTTTTACTGCATGACATCTGGCAAAGCCTGGTATATAAGAGGAGGATAGAGTCCAAAACACAGGGCCATATTTGAAATATTGCTGTTATACACTGTGAAAGTTGCTGGTGTTACAGAACTGGTTGCAACATACCCTTTCTGATGAATATGACATCAGAAACACAAATGGATATTGTCATGTGCTGATTGCAAGCAACAGAGAGAATACCACTGATTTGTCAAGGACAACAACTGTCTGGGGAACAGATAAAACATAGCAGCCAAACCTCTGGCCATTATGTGAGTAGCCCCACATTTGAGAGCTATGCAGACAGACTGCATTCCATGCAAAACCAGCATGTACACACAAACCCTGTAAAACTAACAGTATTCAAAGCATATAAAGCAATACTCACACTTTGTCCCTAGGTCTGGAACCTTATACAAACATGTAGTTGATCTGTGTCCACAAGTCTTGTTGTAAGTTGTATTCCTACCTGCTGTCTGTAACACTGCTGCCCCCACACATGAAGGATGTCTTCATTACAGTCAAGGTAAAGGGACACTGGCCATATGAAGTAGTCATCTACAGTAGTGGGTTGCTATGACATTGGCTATTGGAAGAACTACACAGCTGCCTGTATGCAATTAGCAAGTGGGGAACACCAATTGGTGCAGAGGCCATCACCTGCTCATGAGCATCACCTACAAAAGCCATGCTGCAGCCTATACAAACCAGCTCAATCCCTGTAGTGGAGAGACAGAGAGATAGAAAGAAAAAAAACAAAACAAAACAAAAAAAAGAATAAAAAAAACAAAACAAAAAACAAACCAAACAAAACAAGGAAGACATAAACCGGAACACAGAAGAGAGCATAAAAATAAAACAGGTATGTGAAACATGTAAGCATGTAACTGAACATAGTACTTGGTCTGTAATAATGGGATAGATGATTTTGAAAGAATTATATGTACAAACAAGACTTGCTGTAATGATATCCTGCTGAACGACTGCTATGGACATAGCATCTGGCTCTGTCTGCAGTGGGCCAAACCTTTCAACTGTACAGCTCTTCCCAGAATGTCGAGAGTCACCCATCATAGTGTTTGGTCTATTCTTCCTAACATCTATATTATTTTGGCAAATAGCTGGGGATGGAAGTCATGAAGTAATGACAAACACTTGAGTTTCAGACCCCACCACCTTCAGAACAGTTATGGTAATGCAAAGTGTATTATGCTACAAACTTCAAAGGTTTGTAACAGGCATATTTAAGATTTGTCCCTATTTATTCCCCCCTAATTTTAGGCTTTGTCCAGATGTGATGCTCTAAGAGGTGGAGAGGTAGGGTCACAGCTGAGGAGTCTGGCTCACCCTGGGAAAGGACAGCTCACATATGGTAACCACTAGAGTGTCTGTCAAACAGTAGTGACTGTGCCACTGCTAGGCCAGTTAATGGGATGTTGTACATATCCATATGTTACCTGTGATTATGAGTATTATACATGTTTGTATTGTAAATCTAAGATACCTATATAGGGTATGTGCATAGTAAATTACTGTTGCAGATGTGTGTGTTAAACTGCATGTGATATATTGAATTAATAACATTCAACTGTACGGTGTTCTGCTGGACAATAGTCACAGTTGTGACTGATATCTGTAATCACATACAGATATACTTGTATTATGTCAGCTATATTAATACATTATCAATACTGATTTCCCTGTTGTCACCCACTGATGTGGACCATTGTCCAGAAGTCCTGGTATAACAGGTAGAGAAGTATGATTGAGCTGCAAGACCGTAAATACAGTGTGCCATACTGACATAGAACACAAATGTATACCAGGTATCCCCTGAGCACGTGTATGTATATGTATGTTCAGCTGAAAGCCACAAAAGTAATATCATGGGTTACAAGTAGTCCGGAAAATAGGTTGTGCATGGTGCACGTGTGTAATATCAATATCACTGCATACAACAAAATAAAATGTGTACAGCTACTGATTGTTGCATTGCCATGACACTGATATGGGTACTACAGTAAACATGATTATCAGGTACTAACCAGAGAAGTGTACAACTGTGTTATGAGCCACTGTCCATGCCTACCACTAACAGCTATATCAACACCCATATACACTGGATATACAAAGTGTACACACCCCTGTTGGAATGCCAGGTTTGTGTGCTATATGCCAATGAGACCACAGAAAATTATTTCAAAATGTTTCTCACCTCAAATGTGACCCATAACCTATACAACTGTATTGAAAAAGAAACAAATCTGTTTCAAGGAAGGTGAGCAACCATTGCCAAGTGAAGATGTGTCATGATGTTAGAGTACAAACCAAGACAAATGGATGCTGTAATCATCTCAGCAGGTGTTTACACAACATATCAGTTTAAGGGTGTGCACACACATTCAGCTGGCTTACTGTACTGACTGTTATTTCCCATATGTTTTCACAGAACAGATTGTTATATTTTCAATTGAATTGAGCAGGCTATAGGTTACGTTACAGGTGGGAATTGTGTTGAAATGAGCTTTTGTGGGGTCATATTTCAATTGCACAAATACCAGGCATTGTAACAGGGGTGTGTACACTTTATATCCACTGTAGCTATATTGAATCAGCAGTGCCTGACCTGTACAACCAGCCTCCACCAATGATAGAGTAATCCACCTTGGTGGACAGCAGCAATACACAAAGCAGATAATAGGTTGCTATAGTGGCTGTACTGGGACACATAGATGCAGACCACAACTTGGAAGCAAGTCCACCTCTATCTGAGCAAGCATGTAGGTTCACAGGTGACTTCCTATAAGGCTGACTATGACTATAAATCAGACATATCCATACCACCAAGGCCAAGTGCAACAATATCTCCACATATGTAGTCATTCTCAGAGGCAGTAACACAATTCAACCTATACCGGGGGTAAAGCACACCTCATACACACATGCCATGGATACAGACAACCTGCATCAGACAGGTTAGGTGGGAACAGTGCCACCCTGTCCACAGCATTTGTACAGGGGGATATGCACATCAACCACACTCCTGCCCTCATCAGTGGTGAGCATGTACAAAATGCTTACTGATGGCAACAACAGCAAGTCTACATGGGGCATGAGAACATCACAGTCTGCCTCCTACATGAACTCAGGCATGTGCTCACAACTCCATCACACACTACAGTCAAACACAGACTTGCCACCATCCACACACCATCCACATGGATGATGACCACTGTCATCCCTCTACACAGAAATGAATGGAGAATAGAGGATTATGCAATTAAGTGTCCAGCATTGGGGGAACTAATCAGTTCAGGGCCAGGAGTGTAATGCAAGATGCCCAAACCATGATAGCTTACAGTGTCATGGCATAGCCTGAATTATTTGCAAGCAATATCCACTGTTGATGTGCACGTGGACAACCGTATGAGGTCCTGTGACCTTTTTTCCTGTTTATGTCTTCCAGGTAATATGCAACATCCATGGCTGCCAGCATTCACCAACATAGAGAATGACACCATAATACAATATGTCATACAGCATTACAACATATTATTCAGCCACTGAGCCCAGGATCTGCAGGAGTGGACTGCCCTGTGGAACGACCTCGTCTAGAGGGTAAACAATGTCGGCCTGCACAGCCAAAATTATGAGCAGGTGCAGCATTGTTGCACTGACCTCATCCGCTACACCCATCCATGGGCTACTGCCATTGAGAGGGAATGGCTGGCCACATGTGGGGGTCAACCCATCCAGCCCTCACTGACGCATGCTGAGGAGCTCCTCACCAGCCTTGAGGCACCCACCCACCGGACAAGCCATGAAGCCGAAGACAGCATTGTGGAGGTGGGTGCCACCCACACAATGGACGAGGAGCATGCCGGTAAGGCCCCAGTGCACATCACTAGAACTCTGTTGCTTATCCATCTTTATCTGTAAAGTATCTGCATGCATATGTCAGATAAGATAGTCTGTTGCTGGATTGTAGTAATGCACAGATGAGCATAATCCTTATTATTGGGATTTGTACTGTTGATGTGCTGAAATGCTGCTTCCACCCTTAGACAGTGGATACAACAGTGTATACACCACTATTACAATGGCAACTGTTCTTGATATATACAACGGCAGACCACAGTAACACATTACACACATTTTACAACCTGTAATGTGATCCTAACATGAGCAATGAATGTGTAATATAGACTCCTATGTTAGGACAACAAATATGGGGTATACAAACCTTACAAAATACTGGAAGCATATATGTGTACACACTCCAAATAACATATTGTGGAAACAGCTTGTGATGTACTGGCAGCATTCACTCTTCTTGAGTACACACCTGCCATCAAGTACAGGGCCTCAATGTCACACCAAGTAATGGTCTGCTGTCCAAGAAGTATGTCCATGACATTTGCCCAGTCAACTACAACAGAGGAAGTCATGGCTTGCACACATCTTACAAAGCATGAAATGGATCCCATATCTGAAAGGTAGCAGTCAGGAGTGGGAAAAGTAACCTTACCTCACCATTGCATATACCATAGCAAACAGTGCAGACAGTGATCTAGAGGTGTATTAAATATGAGACAACAGTAATGTAGAAAAGAAACAGATGCCCATCCAATACAAATGACAAAACATGTTGCAAACAGGTCATGGAGGCTGCCCAGAGACATGCAGCAACACTGAGGGAGTTGCAGGAATGTCTAGCAAGTACTGCCTGTGTAGTACCTGTGTTGACAATTGCCTGGCTTCTACATAATTGTGGCCTATGGGTTACGGCAATCAGAAGGAAGATTTGTTCCACATGAAACATCATCCAGGGATCTGTACAGGTAGCATAAGCATAACATCAAGTCTCCCAAAGGCATGTGTTGCAGTGTGTAATGGTGTCATGAGACCAAGGCTCAAACCTACAGACAGTATTCATAAAGATTCATGTGGTGCACAAGCAACACCTTACTCCACCTCAGGGCCACCATCCCCAACTTTAACTTGCTGGTGCCAGTGTACATCTTTAGGGTTGCTGTTCATTAGCTGGAACAAGGCCGGCAGACATGGTGGGTGGAATTTGGAACACTGCAAAATAACACTCATGTGTGGCCCATAGTTGTCAGGCATCTGCATTAAGGCTGAGGATGGGGAGGGGTGTCAGCTTCAAACACAACAGTGAACTGAAGCATACATCCAAAGCTAGCTAAGAATGACTGTATCTGAACACAGTCAATGTTATGAATTGTGCCAGACATAACCCAGACTCTAGAAGCAAAAACGAAAAGAACAGGTACTCCAGTGTGACAGAGGTTGTGGAAGTGACAAAGAGAGCAAGAATCCAAAAAAATAAAATCCACAAACCAACCACGACAGCTCCAAATAAAATGTTTAATTCAATAAAAAGGATAGAGCTTTCATGCCCTTACAAGAGTACTTCATCAGGCCATCATAAAACAGCTTAAAAATACACTTCATAGATAATAAAACACTAATTGCTTAACAAGTGATGTCATAATCATTTAAATAAATCACAAGCTTTCAATATAGGCTTTAAGGGTACATACCCATTTAATCCTGGGTGTGCATCTGCCTGCATCCATACTATCCATTTAGTTTCACTTTACTATGTTATTCATATCCCCTAAACACTGCCTATGTTCTTTCTTTTCTAATACCCTAAATTTAAAATTATGTGCCTCCCCTGCTTCACATACATGTTTTGCAAGGGAATTCCTATAATCTCTATTCCTGATAGCTAAAAGATGCTCTCTTATCCTCTAACAAAAAATAAATGAAAACGAAGTCCAAGCCAAAACGAATTTATTACCAACAGCAAAACTTCAGGTTCACTCACCACCTACCTTTTCATAGTCCCCCCGGACCCTCAGAATGGTTGAACCAACCCAAAACTAAATTAAAATCATACAAAATATAAATAAATAAAATTACATATATTGCACATAAAACAATTAAATATATTTAAAAAATTTGCCAAAACCCTACAAATTACTTACACACCACATATACACACTTGTGTCAGTACTGCTAAGGTCCATATCACTAAAAATAAAAAAAAAAAAAAAAAAAAAAAAAAAAAAAAATATATATATATATATATATATATATATATATATATATATATATATATATATATATATATATATACATATATATATATAGGTTAAATAAAAAAAAAAAAAAAAAATGTAAAAAAAAAATGATAGTATAATTAATGTTCTTATTGTCTTTCCTATGTAAAAACAAGAGCATGCTTGACAGCATGCTAGGTAAACTATATTTGCTGTGGAACAATCTGCATTCACTTTCAATATTCACTTTATATAGATAGTGAAAGATGCAGATATTGTGAGTGCATAGATAATGAGATGGTCTGATGAAGTGCTTTTGTAAGGGCATGAAAGCACTAACTTTTTTATTGAATTAAACTTTTTACTTGGAGCTGTCGTGGTTGGTTTGTGAATTTTATTTTTTGGATTATTGCTCTCTTTGTTACTTCCACAACCTCTGTCACATTGGAGTATGGATGCAGGCAGATGCACATCCAGGGTTAAATCGGTATGTACCCTTAAAGCCTATATTGAAAGCTCGTGATTTATTTAAATGATCATGACATCACCTGTTAAGCAATTAGTGTTTTATTATATATGAAGTGTATTTTTAAGCTGTTTTATGATGATCTGATGAAGTGCTCTTGTAAGGGCATGAAAATGCTAAC
Organism: Protopterus annectens; assembly: GCF_019279795.1. Lineage (NCBI taxonomy): Eukaryota > Metazoa > Chordata > Ceratodontiformes > Protopteridae > Protopterus > Protopterus annectens. Next base: position 422,456,039 of record NC_056732.1, read on the forward strand.
CTTTTTATTGAATTAAACTTTTTACTTGGAGCTGTCGTGGTTGGTTTGTGGATTTTATTTTTTGGATTATAACCCAGACTCTACAGCAATAGTGAAGCCACTGTGTGACCTCCAAGGGCTGTGCACATGAGCTGACCTTGCAATCTTGCAGAATTGGGAGACCTTTGTAGGGCAGGCAGACCAAATAATGGCAAGTAAAGATGGGCCATGTTAGTATACCCCTTCCAGGAATAGTGACTGCTGTAGTTCACTTAACAGGTGCTTCAAAAAAAACAGTGTTTTAAGAGTGTGCATACTTATGCAACCCACATATTGTATGCATCTCATTCAGCATCTCCATGGCTAACACATTTGTTTGATACTGCATTAGACTACACAGGTCATATGTCACATAGGTGTGTGTAATGTTATCAAATGCAATATTGTGGCCCCATTGCATATCATAGAAGAGGTTGGCATGTCAACAGAGGTGTGTATACTCCTCATATCCACATGAAGCTTTGAAGGTTGTCGGTGTAACCAGATTTTATTGCACAAACATGCACTGCTTATGATGAGATCTGCAAATCAAAGGTCAGGCATTAATTATTGACATCAGACCTCATATCATTTCAGTTATATATCAGACAAACACATATGGGCTGTGAACAACAGAGCAAACATAACTGCCAGATGTCTACACATTCAGTAATGGTCTGTACACTTGTGAGGTATGGTGCACAGTACATGCCAGTGTGCTGTACAGGTGCACAGCAATAATGTGTACATGGATGCAATGTGTTCCAGGGGAAGGGGCATCACCTACTAACACAACTCATACATCACAAAGATGTATATTGATGGTAACAAGGATTACAAATGGCTGCAGTGCATGCTGTTGAGTGCCACATGTCATCATGTCATCTGTTGGCTAATGAGAGGTCTGTGTAATATCTTTGTGCCACCTCACCTGTAAGTGTGTGTGTGTGTGTGTGTGTGTGTGTGTGTGTGTGTGTGTGTGTGTGTGTGTACAAGTGAACCATAATGTACAGGTCTTAATTTAAATTTCATGTCTGCCCCTCACAGGTGGTGAGGTGGGTCAGGGTCCCTCCTGCAGGCAAACTGATGTTAGTGTCCATACAGACTCTGACAATGATGACAGGCATAGTGAGGCACAAGCAGGGTTGTCAGAGGCTGAATCTGTGCCATTAGTTGGCATTCCACTTTTATCCACCCCATCCCCGCACACAGTCACAATGCCCACACATACTCTATCACCAGTTGTCACTGATGAGGGACAGTTGGCGGCTGGTGGCATGGGACAGGAAAGTGTGGTGACTATGGCAAATTTGTCTGTACACAGCAGCCATAGCCAGATGACCAGCAAGGTCCCACACAGGCAGATGAACAGGGTTGCTCATAGGAGGGCTGCTGGCCATCATGCCCCTGGCAGAAGTGCCACAGCAGGTGTCACCATATGCATGTTTCAGGCCATCATGGAGGCACAGGCACTTATGGAACGTTACACCAGAGATGGTCTAAGGCTCCAGAGGGCTACTCTTCCTGATGTACGTGACTACAGCCATGATCATGCAGATGCCCACCATTATTTTGCAGGGGTCATGGACAGACGGTTGGGTAAGATGGTGGGAAACCTCAACCATGTGATGTCTGTGGTGGAGCATATGGTGGGAGTCGGGCATTGGCTATGTGGACATAGGTCAGCAACACCAACAAGTGGAGGTCTATGTGGACGTGCTACATCTCACTCCAGCTCCCGTAGTGGCAGTACCAGCACCAGCACTGTGGGGGGCGGGGTGCTGTCCACACCACAATGCAGCAGGCCACATCCACATGGTCCTGGCCAGTCCCAACAGGACAACTGCCATCGTCAGGGGAGAGTACCATATCTTGTCTTTTGCCTGTTGGTTCCCGTGGAATCCCACACCACAACCTGTGTATATGATGATACCTGTGCCACATCCCTGTCATCCATACCATAGATGCAGGGACACATTAATATTGTTCTAATACACAGGGTGAATGTACTACAGTTTAACAATGTAATGCTGTTTGAAGTGCTGTCAGCTGGAATATTTCATGCTTACATGTCAGGGTGTGTAGCTGTCCAGCCATGATGCATTACTGCTGTTATTAACACTGACTGAATGTGGTCTCCATAATGTATTCAGTTTGTGTTCTAGGTGTCTGTGTGTCAGGAGGATGTTGGTCTGCTGTCCTTTCCTACAAGGAGTTTGGCACTGTGGTAACACATTCACTGTGTCATATCCCTGGTACAGCTGAACACAAGTAACAGGTCTGCATAACAGGTACTGCATGTGCCACATGGATGATAGATCTGAGGAGTGTATACAGGTGAGTGCAGGGTGGCTGATGTAAGGAGCTCTTCTACAGTGGATAATGGCATGTGTACTGGGTGGCACACACCAAATGTTTGTGAATAACACACACACACAGGCTTTTGTGTTGATGCGATACACAAAGAATCCTGTTCACATGGATGTACTTCACTTTGTAGAGAACTCATTTTGGCCTATGTAATTCCACCAAGACCAAACTGCCAAAACATCACATTAGTATATAATCAGTCCATCAAATTTAATTTCATTTGAAATGGTACTGGCAGGGTATATGTCCTTTTCCCCAATGTAGTGCAATCCTGGAGTTGGTGTACATAGTTGTGCTGTTGTAGGGGACACAGCCCCCGGTTTGGAGGGTGTGGGGTGGGGTAGAACCACGCATTGTGTGATTAACAACTACTTAACCTCTTAACATAAACTGGACAGTATAACAGCACACTAAGCAGAAGAATCACAGACCTAAAGCAGATGCCCTATGCTGACCATCTAAACAAACTCCAGCTATACTCTGTTGCATATCGCCTACTCAGAGGCAATCTCTGCTTAACATACAAGGTCATGTCAAACCCAGTGCTGTTGGACATGCTACACTTAAAGAAATCCCAATCCCTCAGAGCCACATGCTCCAGGGATCTAAACTTAGTCATCACAATGAACAAAACATGCTGGAGGGATAGGTTCCTGATCCAGAGACTCCCCATACTCTGGAATAGACTGCCCATACATGTCAAGCTGAGTGCCTCTTTGGCCCTCTTCAAAAGGAACCTTGACAATTGGATGGGAGATAGGAAATTTACCCCAGAGATCATGTCAGTCACCCTGCTAGACAGGGGACCAGGGAAGTAAATATTCTGGGAAGAAATAGCCAGGAAATTGTAATGGTTAGGCTTGTATAGGCCCTAGGGCCGATAGCCTAGTACCAGCCTATGAACCTATGAACCTATGGATATGCACAAGACTCTCAATGTGGGTGGCTGTGCCCACAACAACTCCACCCAACTATGTATACCAACTCCAGTATTGCTGTACAGTGGGGAAAAGGGCATTTACACATCCACTACTAGTTTTGATGGAATGAATTTCCACAAGAAGATTGCTTTGCAATGTTACCTTTTGCCAGTTAGTTCTTGGACAAATGATCTCCTGGGAAGTATATTTTATGTGAACTGAAGTAGATCCCTTCACATACATCCACACTTACTTGGCAAAACTGAGATTAGAACCTGTACCTAGGTACTTATTGCTACTAATGTGTTTCTCCTTAATTGCACACACCACAGAGCTTGTAGGGTAAGGTGTGTCCTGAATTTCCTGTAAAGTGAACAACATCACCAGGCCTTGTACAGTATGGCAATGGGGGATGTACTGGATGTTACTGGACAATACATAGTATAACATACTGTCATATACACACTGACAAACACATACAGTCATAGACACATTTGACAAGACCTGGGTTTTGCAGTGCTGACTACCTTGTCAGTGAATCCATACTGTTACAGAGTTTTTGCACACAGCACATGCATCATTGGGCAGAAGAGTGTCATCAGTTACCTGTATTGTTGGTGGTGTCAGTGGTCCTCATACAGTGGACTTTGCGACATGTATCACGGTGTAAAGACAGTATACCCAGCACCCCCACCCCACATTGGATATTGTACTCACTGAAACCCATGATAATGCTCTGACATACCCACAATCACACATTTACCAGGACTGCAATACAAACCATTGTCTATCTAATTATTGCTACTACAGGGATATGCATTTATTGCACATGCCACAGGGATAGTAGGGTAAGGGTTTTGTCATGGTTCTCCTAATGTCAGCAACATCATCATCCCTTATAATATATGACAAGGTTTAGTGTATTTGGAGAATGTGGCCTCAGAATGCTGTCTCCTACAAATATGCACACTCACACACAATTGCACACACATACACACACATACATACTCACATTTGCCAGGACTCAGAGGGTAACCCACACCTATCTACCCATTTGTAGAACAGTGTTATGCTGGTACTGCAAGCTCCAGGTAGCCCATAGGGTGAAAAGTGTCACAAGGTACATTTAATGTGAATTACAGCAGCAGCCCTTTCTAAGTATAGCAATGGGGGTGTAGTGGGTGAGAAGACCCTCAGAGTATTTTCAACTACAAGTTTACAAACACACAAACACTGTTGTACTCAGTAATGCACACAAACACATTTGTCAGTGCAGAGATCCATAGGTGCAGGTGTTCCTAGGTGTGTAGCAGACTAATGTCCATGGAGAGATGAGAAGAGTAGGTATGTGAGTACACTGATATTGTGCCACCTGATATTTGTCAGCAGGCCATCTGTTAACTGATGCCACTTGAGCGATCCCCAGGGTGACAGTTAAATTCAACATCCACTCATCTGGTTTTCTTTTGAAGAGGGCCACTGAGGTGCTCCAATTGACATGTATGCAACATATATTGCATAACATGACCAGTGTCTGGGTTAGGGACCTGCACCCAAACATGTTATTCTGACTGTGGTAGTCTGGTTGCGGTATCCATGGCATGTGGTGCATACAGAGTGGGATTTCCTAGCTGTGGCATTCATAAGACAGCTGGGCAGCATGTCAGTGTCAGTCAATTGGAGATTGCCTGAAAGTAACCAAGATGAATACCTGACATCTGCGCATCTGTACAGAGGACAGACAGAACATAGATAGCCAACAGGTTATGCATTAGGATGAATGGTTTGACAGATAGACGTCTGAAACTGATAGGTATGTCATTACTATATGATAGCAGTCCTCAATGACATGTCCTAAAAACATAGTAGTCTACAGTTAATATCAACATATCAGATCAATATCCAATAGGAGATACATAAAAACATACAGCTCAAACACCAAGAACATGCTAGTCAGTACTCAGAGTCCAGCTGTGACTGCATATAACCTAGGATACAACCCAAGTATGAAACACATACAAAGAGAAAAGATTGTGGTACTACCCATCTATACTCAGGTGTCCCATACAGTGTACTCACACCCCTTGCTACTGTAATGACAGCACATAGAAGCATGTTATGTACATGGAATTAAATACACTTATTAGAATGTCATTACCCTGCTATTTGATCAGACTGGAATGTGATCACTAGTAACCAGGGCTGGGCTATGCTTAACAGGTTTAAGTATTGCTTAAATGTAAATGCTAAGTAGATTTGCGCACTGGTAAGAGAAACCTACATGGTATAAGCACGTTTTCATTTAACTGTATGTTAGCAGTGCTTACCATCGTGCAACCCTGTGCAAACCTGCTTAAAGCTGCTTTAAAGCACCTTATTCACCCTGTCTCCATCAGCCCTTGTTCTTCCCAGTAACAAAACAAATAGCCATGCAGGTCTTGAACCCAGGATCCTGTATACTATAGTTACAGCACCTGACCACCAAATCATCTGAGCTGTAAAAATATTGGTTGCTTTTTCAAATATATCATTCAGTACACGTACTGAATAGTAGTAAACAACTGCTTTGACTACTACAATTGTTTACTACTTGTTAGTGAAAATAGTGTGGAATCAGTCATGTTTTTATATCTGAATATACTCATATGGTGAGATACATCTGAGAAGGAATATACAACACTCATGTTTACACATAAAAAGGATATTATATATATATATATATATATATATATATATATATATATATATATATATACATACACATATAGGTTCATAGGTTCATAGACCGGTACTAGGCTATCAGCCCTAGGGCCTATACAAGCCTAGCCATGACAATCCCCTGGCTATTTCTTCCCACACTATTTACTTCCCTGGACCCCTGTCTAGCAGGGTGACTGACGTGATCCCCAGGGTGAATTTCCTTTTTCCCATCCAATCGTCAAGGTTCCTTTTGAAGAGGGCCAAAGAGGCACTCTGCTTGACATGTATGGTCAATCTATTCCAGAGTCTGGGGAGTCTCTGGGTCAGGAACCTATCCCTCCAGCATGTTTTGTTTATTGTGATGACAAGGTTTAGATCCCTGGAGCATGTGGCTCTGAGGGATTGGGATTTCTTTAAGTGTAGCATGTCCAACAGCTCTGGGTTTGACATGGCCTTGCATGTTAAGCAGAGATCGCCTCTGAGTAGACGATATGCGACAGAGTATAGCTGGAGTTTTTTAAGGCGGTCAGCATACGGCATCTGCTTTAAGCCTGTGATTCTTTTAGTGAGATATTTCTGCGGCCTTTCCAGTTGTTGCAGATGTCTTGAGAGGTACATACCAAATGGGACATTGTATTCTATAATGGATCTAATGAGGGATTAGTACAGTGGGAAAATGACCTCCTTTTTTCTGGATGAAAAGCCCTTAGTGATGAGGTGTGATACACAGAAGGATTTCCTGACTGTTGTGGTGATGTGGTTATCGAAGGTGTGGGCACTGTCCACCTGTGTCCCTAAGTCTCTTATCACACTTTCGGTGTTTAGTGTACTGCCACCTATATAGTAATTCATGGGTACATGTTTTTTTCCCAAAGGGGACAACTATACATTTCGTGGCATTGAGCTTGAACCCATGGCTCTGGCACCAAACATCTGTTTCTCTAAAGGTCCTTTTGTAGAGTATCCACATAATTTGGGGATTCAATAATGGCTCCCAGTTTGCAGTCATCTGTGAACTTTGTTAGTCAGAGTCGCTTAGTGTTGGCCTGTACTTCAGAGAAGTAGATGTCAAACAACAGCGGTCCCAGGACTGAACCCTGAGGTACGCCACTTGTCACTTGTCTGGAGCTGGATTTGGAGTCAGCTAATTTTACAGTGTGGGTTCTATCAGTAAGCCAGTTAGCAACCCATTGGGTGACGTAGGGATTAATGCCCAGCTTAGTAAGTTTATCTATGATTCCAGAGTGGGGGATGGTGTCAAAGGCCTTGCAAGGTCTAGATAGGCTGTGTGAACCACCTTACCCTTGTCCATGGCTCTGAAGACTGATTCGAAGAAGTCAGTCAGGTTCAGGAGACAACATCGGCCCTTCACAAACCCAAACTGGGTGAGGTCCAGTGTTTGAAGATTGCCAATGTCTTTGTTTATAAGTTCCATGATAATACGCTCCATGGCCTTGCAGATAAGGCTCGTCAGACTGATGGCGTGGTAGTTTCCGGGATCCAAGGTGGATCCTCCCTTGTGGAGTGGGATAACTGTAGCTCTGCGCCACTCAGTAGGCATGAAACCTGAGGTAATGCTATGATTAAACATGACACTTAGGTGAGTTGCCAGTTCATATTGTAGTTCATGTAGTACACAGCCCGAGATGTCATCTGGTCCCATGGATGCTGTATTCTTAGCTTTGGAGAGTGTGTTTTTTACTTGTGTGGCTGTTATTACCAGAATTTGGCAATCTTCCGGTATTGAGATGGGCCATTTAGGGGGTGAGAGGGGGGTGAAGTTGCCACTAAATCGATCTGCCAGGATATTGGCAATATCCTTGGGATCAGTATATTTAATGCCATTCTGTTTTAGCTCAGAACAGATATGAGCATTGACATTTAGATTCTTGATATAGTTATAGAATGCCTTGCGGTTGTCTTTGGAATCTTTGGCAATTTTATTTTCGTAACTAGCTTTGGAGGATTCTATGAGGGATCTCAGCTTCTTACTGAGGCTGGTAAGGGAGGTTTTTGCATTCTGGGATTTTCCTCTTTTCTGCAACAGTTTCTTCCTTTTGTTCTAAAGTTTGTTTATGGAAGGGGACCACCAGATTGGCTTCCTTTTTTTGGATGTGCGCATTTTGGTTCTATTTGGGATGGCACGATTCATGCATGAGTGAATGTGCTCATACAGTGCCTTAGTGTAGGATTCAGCAGTTGAACTTTCATTTCCTGTCTGCATGGGTGTCATGAAGTTTGTCACTTCTGACTTGAGTAGCATAAAGTTGGCTTTGGAGAAGTTTGGAGAAGTATATATATATATATATATATATATATATATATATATATATATATATATATATATATACATATACATATATATATATATATATATATATATATATATATATATATATATATATATATATATATATTTAAAACATATGCCCATGACATGACATTTAGTGGAGTCATACTTCAGCACGATAACGCTCAACCTCTTAGTGCAAGGGGAATGTAATGTAAGTATTGCAGTTATAAATGTAGAATGTTGCTGCAGTAACAGGGGTTGTGTCAACATACATGTTCTGAAGGAAGGCTCTTCTGAAACCCACATTTATGCCATCAGTTACTGACAGACATCATAAAATCATGATAAGGAAGTACCACACAAATCACAGTAATGATCCTGTGGAATACAGCAGAAATATGAGCAATAAACGTGGACAGTCTGAAACAATCCTGACAAAGGGGATGTTTAAAGCCATGAAAATTGGGATATATCACAAATACTGGAGTAGATAAGCTCACATGTTGAGTTGATGAATTCACACCCTCCTGTCTGTCCTAACATATATTAACTGGAGGAGCAGAGGTCCCAAGCCCACATAATTCCCACTAGTTAGTGATATACATCTTCATAGCATCCCACTGCTTTGTCAGAAATACATAACACGTATGGTGGCCAGGCAACACTACATCTGACAAATATCTGGGAATAACATCACACTAGGGTAAATGCACAGAGCTGCTAGGCATGTCACCAAGCACTGTCTAAACTACAGGCAGACTGCCACAACATTAACCCAATTTTACTATGGGGGAATACACATGTAATTGCAAATATAGCAGGCACTACAGGCATGTAACAGCACGGAGTAACAGACACCAGTGTGAAAGTGCATACCCACAACCGATCTGAACACAGTCACAGTCACATAATGGTAAGCCTAATTAACAGTACAGTATATGGAGTGTGTGAACAAAACCCATCATCATATTTGCCCCTCACACACTAACCCTACATATACTGGAACAATTCACAGTGTAGTCTGATGCCTGACTGTGATATGAGGCATGTCTCAGTCTGGCCCTACAAACATATAAGCTGATAGGGTACCAGAAACTGGAGGAGCATGCAATGTCAGATAGAACAGGATCAAGAACACTGACATCTACCCCAGTCTGTACACAGGCCAAATAACAAATTCACAATACACTACTTCACAATACACACTCTGTCAACAATCACCGTAAGTACACAGACCTCGCTACTGTATAGACTACAACAGAATGTCCAGATTTTGTCCTCATATATAAGGCCTCCTATACATAACATGTCTGGCAGTCTGGTATATTACTGGCTTGATATCAGGAATGATGTCAGTAAATAATAATATACTGTACATATGCACCTCTTACTGCATGACATATGGACAAAGGGTGACATACTTGAGGCACAAACACAGGGCCAATATTGACATATTGCTGTGATAAACTGAGAAGATTGCTGGTGTAACAGGGTTTGTTGTAACATGTGTCTTCTGAGGAATATGAAGTCAGTAACACACATGGATGTTACCATTTACTGACTGCAATCATCAGAGTATGCCACTGCATTTATAAAGACATAAAATATGTGAGTAACACACCAAATCTAAGACTCCAAATTCTGGCCAGAGTGCAGATAGCCCTACAGGTGAGAGTTTCTCAACCACATAGCACTGACATGCCAGACTTTAAATCATGCAGAGCAGCCATATCCACACAAACCCTGTTAAACCAACATTACTTCAAATGTCGAACAGCAATACTTACATTCTGTCCCCATATCTGGAACATCCCCCTCCAGTTTGTTGGCCTGTCTCCACAGTGTTTGTTGCAAGAATTATTTCCAATTACCCTCTGTGATGCTGTTTGTCAGACACTCATATGAAGTCCTGCTCACAGTGAAGGAAAAGGGCCAACATACACATGAAGTGCTTAGTTATAGGAGTGTGTTGCCAGGGTACCTAGAGAAGAGTTGTGGTATTGTATGAGGAAGTCGGGAATGGCAGAGAAGTATGTAAGAATGGTACAGGATATGTACGAGGGTAGTGTGACAGTGGTGAGGACTGCAGTGGGAGTGACAGATCCATTTAAGGTGGAGGTGGGATTACATCAAGGATCAGCTCTGAGTCCTTTCTTATTTGCAGTGGTGATGGACAGGTTGACAGATGAGATCAGACAGGAGGCCCCGTGGACTATGATGTTTGCAGATGACATTGTGATCTGTAGTGAGAGTAGGAATCAGGTTGAGGAGACTCTGGAGAGGTGGAGATATGCTCTAGAGAGCAGAGGAATGAAGGTCAGCAGGGCTAAGACAGAATATATGTGTGTAAATGAGAGGGAGGGTAGAGGAATGGTGAGGATGCAGGGAGTAGAGCTGGTAAAGGTGGACGAGTTTAAGTACTTGGGATCAACAGTTCAGAGTAATGGTGAATGTGGAAGAGAGGTGAAGAAGAGAGTACAGGCAGGGTGGAATGGGTGGAGAAGAGTGTCAGGAGTGATTTGTGACAGACGGGTACCAGTAAGAGTGAAAGGGAAGGTCTACAAGAGGGTAGTGAAACCAGCTATGTTATATGGGTTGGAGACAGTGGCATTGACAAAAAGGCAGGAGTCAGAGCTGGATGTGGCAGAGTAAAAGATGTTAAGATTTGCACTCAGTGTGACTAGGATGGATAGGATTAGGAATCAGTATATTGGAGGGTCAGCTCATGTTGGACAGTTTGGAGACAAAGCAAGAGAGACGAGATTGCGTTGGTTTGGACATGTGCTGAGGAGGGATGATGGGTATATTGTGAAAAAGATGCTAAGGATGGAGCTGCCAGGTAAAAGGAAAAGAGGAAGGCCTAAGATAAGGTTTATGGACATGGTGAGAGAGGACATGCAGGCGGTTGGTGTGACAGAGCAAGATGCAGAGGATAGAAAAAAATGGAAAGAGATGATCCGCTGTTGGGACCCCTAACGGGAAAAGCTGAAAGATGATGATGAATGATACCACAGCTGTTCCACATGCAGTTAGCAAGTGGGGGACTCCAATTCGTGCACAGGCGATCAGCTGACAATGAGCATTACCTACAAAAGTCAAGCTGCTGCCTATGCAAAACAGATGTATTTTTCTACATCTACCAGAGAGGAGAGAGAGAGAGAGAGAGAGACAGAGAATGAAAGAAAGAAAGAAAGAAAGAAAGAAAGAAAGAAAGAAAGAAAGAAAGAAAGAAAGAAAGAGTCAAGCGTGTTTGTCTATGATCCGTGGGTGGAGAGTGGTCTCTGAGTATTACAACGGTTGCCTATATTGTTCACTAATCCATACTGCCACATAGTCATTGCGCATGGCAGTAGACATTTATGGCTATGGATTGTCTACACCATCCTCTACAGTGTTTGACAACTGTTGGCCTTGTAATGTGGACACTGGGACATATAGGGCCTCAATATAATAATGTAGCAAAACCCACCCTGCAGTGGATCCTACACAATTACACCAACACAAAAAACTGATGACAGACACACACTTACCAGTGCTGAGTTTTGAACCCCTTCCTAGATATGTATTGTTACAACAGTATTACACATTTATCGCACATGCCACAGAGCTTACATGTTGGAAAGCTGTCCAAAGGTAACTTTGAAGGTGAGTGACATCAGCAGCAGTGCTAAAGGAGGGGTAAGAGAAGTGTAGTAAGTGTGAATGTCCACAAAAGCAGGTGTCAACAAAGAAGCACTTACTCTCTCCCACAAACACACACATTTTCACAGTTGCCAGGACTAGGATTAAAACTCCTACCTAGGTAGTTTGCTACACTATGGTATTACACAGATATCACAAGTGCCATGGAGCTTATATGTTGGAGAGTTGTCCAAAGGTATCTTTGAAGGTGAGTGACATCAGCAGCAATGCTAAAGGAGAGATAAGGAAAGTCTAGTTAGTGTGAATGTCTACAAAATCAGATGTCTACAAAGACACCCACACTCTCTCACACAAACATGCACACATTTTCACAGTTATCAGGAGCAGGATTAGAACTTCTACCTAACTAGTTTGCCACACTATGATATTACACAGTTATCTCAAGCACCACGGAACTTATATGTTGGAGAATTGTCCAAAGGTATCTTTGAAGGTGAGTGACATCATCAGCAGTGCTAAAGCAGGGGTGAGGGAAGTGTAGTAAGTGTAAATGTCCACAAAAGCAAGTGTTAACAAAGACACACACACTCTCTTACATAAACATACACATTTTCACAGTTGCTAGGACAAGGATTAGAACTCCTACCTAGTGAGTTTGCTATGCTATGGTATTACACAGTTATAGCAAGTGCCATGGAGCTTATATGTTACAGAGTTGTCCAAATGTATCTTTGAAGGTGAGTGACATCAGCAGCAGTGCTAAAGGAGGGGTGAGGGAAGTGTAGTACATGTGATTGTTCACAAAAGCAGGTGTCAACAAAGATGCATACAGTCTCTTACACAAACATTTTCACAGTTTCCAGGACCAGGATTAAAACTCCGACCTAATGAGTTTGTTACACTATGTTATTATGCAGTTATCACAAGCACCACAGAGCTTATATATTGAAAAGTTACCCAAAGGTATCTTTGAAGGTGACTGACATCAGAATCAGTGCTAAAGGAGGGGTGAGGGAAGTATAGTAAGTGTGAATGTCCACAAAAGCAGGTGTCAACAAAGACACACGCACACACACACACACACACACACACACACACACACACACACACACACACACACACACACACACACACACGCTCTCTCTCACATAAACACACACATTTTCACAGCTGCCATGACCAGGATTAGAACTCCTACCAAACTAGTTTGGTACACTATAGTATTACGCATTTATTGCACACACCACAGAGCTTACAGGCTGAGACTTGGTCAATGGGTTATTTCAAGGTGACTGACATCAGCAGGAGTGCTAAAGTAAGGAAATTGGAGGTGTAGTGAGCGTGAATGGCCTCAAAATCATTCATCACCAAACACAAATGCACAATTTAGCAGTTGCTTGTCTGGGAATAAAACTCCTACTGACCTAATTTGCAATACTACAGTATTATGCAGTTATCGTGAGCACCACAGAGCTTATAGTGCTGAGTTTTGCCCAAAGGGTTATTTCAAGGTGACTGACATCAGCAGGAGTGTTAACATGGGCAATGGGAAGTGCAGTGTGTGTGAATGGGCCATAAATCATTCCTCTGGAAATACGCGCACACACACACACACACACACACACGCACACACACACACACACACACACACACACACACACACACACACACACACACACACACACACACACACACACACACACACACACACACACACACACACACACACACAACTTTACATTTGACAGGACTAAGTTTACAAATGCTACATGAATACTTATTTGTACTATCATGTTACACAGTTATCACAAGCACCACAGACAATATAGGGCTGAGGGCAAGGGCGCCCGCAGGCAGGTGCAAGGGGGTGCACTTGCACCCCCCTGGAACCGGCTAGCCGAGAAATCAATTTAAATAAAAAGTTTTTTTTTTAAAGGCGTTCCTCTTTAAGAATGCCCTTTGCATCCCGTGCAGTCCGCACAGGCATAACAGTTTGTTTTGACCTGTTTTTAGATCTTCTGTGTCTGTTTGCGACTGATGGTTTACATCATTTTCTTTAGCGCCTACTGGAATTTGAATTTGAGGACGTTTGGACTGTGCACATGAATGTAGAAGTGAAAGGTGTGTGTGTCACTCATGCCACATGTTAGTATAAATAAGGGTTTCAAGGGATTAAATATGGATATAGAATGGCTGTTAGCTAATCTCTTTGTGGTGTCAAATGTCACAGACTTTTGTGGTTGGAATTTGTAGCTTCTGTCAGGAGCCAGGTGCGTATGTTATTGAAACCTTCCTTAGTTAGTGCACTCTATTATAATTGCCACTAGGAGAGACACTTGTGGTACTTCAGATAAATAGAGCAGATGCATTAATTCTAGTTCACATATTTAATTAGAATCATCTGTCTGGAGATAAGTTGACATCTGCTGTAGAGCAGGGTGGGTGAAACTTAAATTCTGTTGCTTTATTATCAAGGCATGCTCAACAGAAACAAAAGCATTTTGCAGGCCAGCAAAAATAGCTATTGTAAGGAGACATTTGTCATATTAGTAAAAAAATTGTATTGGCCTATTGTTAGACATAATACAGACCACAAATAGTGATGCAGCCAATATGAAAATATTAAGGCAATTAATTATTAAGAAAATATCCAGACAGCATGAAAGGAGATTCACGAATCACTTCTACATATCAAGGGTTTATATCCTTAAATTATAACTGTAGAATTATTTTAAGAAGAACAAATGTTGTTTACAATTTAAGAGACACTAAAGCATCACTTGTTTCTAGACTGCCATATGTAAGAACTTCTGACAGATCAAGAAATCCTTTGTATCTTCATTACGTTAAGGCTGGGTTAAGTCTGAGTCTGTTACATGTCTTTTTAACTTCCAGTCTGAGTAACTGCTCCAGTGCAGTGGTAAAGTTCATGCTGAAAGACTTGTTTATAAGAAGACTGACAGTGATGCCTGGGACCCTAAAATTATTTTTAAAACTGTTGCAGAACTAATGGTTGATTATTTTGAAATCTCAATATGTAGAACCTGTAAATCAGATTATAGATGACATAGCTGGAGTTATTCGGTATTCATTAGCCAACAACATTTACACCTAGCCATATGCATTTTCATCAGAATCCTTGTAGGAATTCACTGTTGTCTTTCAGTTTAGATCTGTTAACATTAAATTATCAGTTAAATGGTTACACAGACTCTGCCGCACTCTCTCATTGACTTTGTGCATGACCGACATGGCTCTACTTGTTGTGAAGCTACTAGCCCACCATTTAAATTTATCGTTAATATAATCGATAAGTGAAATCAAGTATATAGTGGGACAACAAAAGAAAAGTATAAAAGAATAATGGAACCGTTTTAAGGTTCTATGCTATCCATTGAGGTTGCATGAATAACTTGGTGGTAAAACAGATATACGACTGTAAACATAATGTGAATAATTTAAAGTTCTTTGTACTTTTACAACATCCAGAATAATGGATGTAACATTAAAACTTAGGTATTGAAGTAAGAAAGTTATTTTATTTTAAAATATAGGACTTATAAACCTTATGGTTTAAATGTTAAAGTAAATTGGAGTTGTTTTATATAATTTGAGTACTATTACTTTAAGAATATGAAAAAAAATGATTTAATTAATTATGTTAACTATTTATATGGGTTGTAGTGATTGTGAGTTTTATTCCCAAGAAGACTAGTGAACCAAGGCACCAGGGATTTTTATTGTAACGAACAAAAAAAGTGTTGTCTTCAATAAAAGCAGGACAAGTGTGTTTTGTTCTTTCTGTTTTTGTCCTGGGCTCCTGTGCTAAATATAGCTTATTTCTTTCTCACTCTAAGGTCTCTAATAGAATACTCCTCTCAGTTTTAATGACCTAGGTACCTGCATAATACAAATGTAAATGTGCTGTGCCTGAGGCCTGTGCACTTCTAGATTCAGCCCAGCATCTGGTTAGTCTTGGCAGCTGCTGCCTCGTTCTTAATCTGCCAGTGTCTGCAGGATTCTCATTTTATTCCCAAGGCATCTGCAGTTGTTAACCTTTACCTTCCACTCTTTTGGCTTCCTGCTTGAGTTTTTTTCCTCCTCTTGCTTACTCTTCCCTCTCTCTTTGCTTCTTCTTCTTCTTTTTCACCTCCCCTTTGCCTACCTTTGTTATTCAGTATTTCATTGTTTAATGTCTGTAGTGTATATTGTTGTCAATTGCCACTTGCTGAGCATGTAAATTCTATTGCTTTTGTCAAAGCATATTTCTCCACTCATTAGATCATGTGAGCAGATGGTCAATGTATTTGCACAGTACTTTGATATTAATTCAGTCAGTCTTGGATCATTCTATCAAAGCTACACCAAATGGGCTTCAGTTTATAACGTACACCCCAGGTTTGGCAACATCTGATGTAGTTATATTAGTTGTGGAGTAGGAGATGGTGAGATCTAGATAGGCTGTGTGGACCACCTTACCCTCATCTACAGCTTTGGTAACTGCTTCAAAGAAGTCTATCAGGTTTAGGAGACATGACCTACCTTTTACAAATCCAAACTCAGTGGTGTCCAGAGTCTGGAGATTACCAATGTCATTGCTTATAAGTTCCGTGATGATACATTCCATAGCCTTGCAGACCAGGCTCATCAGGCTAATGGGGCATTAGTTCCTGGGGTCCATGGTGGCTCCCCCTTTGTGGAGTGAGATGACCGTCACTGTGTGCCATTCAGTGGGCACAAAGCCTGAGGTAAGGCTATGATTGAACATGGTACTTGGGTGGGGTGCCAGTTCGTTCTGTAGTTCATGTAGAACGCAGCCTGGGATGTTGTCAGGTCCCATGGATGCTGTGTTCTTAGCTTTGGAGAGTGTGGTTTTTACCTGTGCAGCCATGATTACAGGAACTTTGCATTCTTCCGGTATAGAGATGGGCCCTTTAGGGGGTGAGATAAAGTTAGCACTGAACCTATCTTCCAGGATATTGTCAATATCAGTTGGTTCTGTACATATAGTGCCATTGTGCTGTAACTCAGAGCAGATCTGAGTGTTGCCATTGAGATTCTTGACATAGCTATAGACTGCTTTGTGGCTGTCTTTAGAATCAGTGGCGATTTTGTTTTCGTAATGAGCTTTGGAGGATTTGATGAGGGATCTCAGCTTTTTCCTGAGGCTGACCAGAGAGTTTACTCTTTTTTGCAACAGTTTCTTTCTTCTGTTGTAGAGTTTGTTTATGGCAGGGCACCACCATATTGTCTTTCTTTTTTGGAGGATAGCATCTTGGTTCTGTTAGGAATTGCATGATCCATGCACTCGTGTCAGTGCTTACAAAGTGCATTTGTGTAGGATTCAGCAGTCGTACCTCTATTGTCTGTCTGCATGGGTGTGAAGTTTGCCACTTCTGTCTTAAGAAGAGAAGTTGGCTTTGGAAAAATTTTTTCTGGTGGTTTACCTAAAGGGGGTGGGGGTGGGATGTGGATGTCTAGGGTGATTAGCTTGTGGTCGGATCTGACCAATGATGAACTGACCTCTGGTGTGGAACACCGGTTGCCCATGTTGGTAATGACCAGGTCTAGGATATTGCTGCCCCTAGTGGGGTGTGGATAATTTGATCCAAGGCATTGGAATTTATGAATTCAGAAACGTTGAGCAAAATAAGTTGGTACATGAGTAGTTTTCCCAGTTAATGGTGGGGTAGTTGAAATCGCCCATTATTAGGGTGTTATGTTGTGCCCTAATATTTTCCAGTGTATCAAGAAATGAGGTGGAATGCTGGGGCATGGTGAGGATCTGTAGCAAGCTACAATTTGGATTCGTCTTGCCCAAAGATAGCTGCACTTGGATAATCTCGGATGCATTATGCTGAGCAACTTGCCTGGAGGTGTGGTTATCCTTAATGAATATGGACACACCTCCACCTTTAGTCCAGGTTAGGTGGACAAAGGTTGTGGTATGAATTATAGCCTGGTAATGCAGGGGTGCTCTCTGGAGCCTTGTATATGTTTTAACAATTGAAACTAGAACAGAGTTGTGTCCTAGTTGCCTGCTGCACATTTGTGTTGCATGTTCTGAGAAACGATACTGTCCGTTTTACTTTTTTATGGGGCTGTTATCACCCATTAGGGACAGAGTGGCATCTGCATCCATGTTAACTATTGTCTGCCTGGAGGTGGCCTTACCGAAGGTATAACTGCTGTCTGAATTAATTTTGGCCTGTCAGACGTCACCCATTATTTCTGTAGTAGTATGTAGTACTTCTGCTCTGCTCCTGTGTCCACCCCTTGTTAGAGAGCTGTACCACAACAACTATTAACAATTAGTTCCAGCTGGAGTGTTATGCTGTACACCTGAACTTTTTGCGGTCTGCTGAAATACAAGCCTGCACCAGATTGAGTTGTGCTACTGTTTTCTATCTGTGCATATTTCAAATGTTTACATGCAGTTATTAGTATTTTTATTTAAAGTATGTATGCACCCTAAGTTTAAAAGTTTTCAGACACTGTGGGATTGGGAGTGTCTGTAACTTCAATTGTGCTACGTATAAATAATTTGGTTTATAATATGGAACACTTTTTATTGGACTTTGTCCTGATGTGACAAATTTTAGATTTTATTTTCTTAGAATACCACGCTGTACTCAAGTTTAGAGATGGGTTAGTATTTGTAATAGTAAACTTTCAAAATATGAAATGTGGTGACGTTAGATCTGTTTATTTTATTAAACATAGGGTTTTGTTTATTTAGTAGTTGTTGCCTGACCCTGTTGAAGGTGAAGCTCCAGTAGATGCATTGTAAAACCCATCTTGGCCAAATAAAGGTATTGATTGCTTCACCTCTGTGTTCCAGCTTCTGCCCATATGCAGATGGTTAAATAGGAAATGGCAAATAGAATATTTTGCAGTACTTATCAGGAGAATTATGTTGTGCTGTTTGCATTGTTGTCACATCTTCAAGGAGTGCTGATTTTTGCTGGTGATCTACCTTAATTGATAAGGAAGTCCCAAACAAATATTTTTTTGGAGAATAGCTAGCATTACAAATCACAGGACGTCAGACCAAAGGGGGGAGTTGTTGTTGTTGTTATTAACTGTTTTTAATTACTTCTTACTTTGAGGCAGAAATCTGTTTTCTTGGTAGATTAATAGATATTTTAATAAAGTGTTGTATTGGTCGCATTCAGGATGGATTAACATTGTCTTCTGCAAGTAGTTTTGATTTAAGCATATTGCAAAGTAACTCCCAAAGAGACAGTGTTCTTGTCACTACAGGATGTTTACTAAGGTGAGAGTATGCAAAGAACTACATATATAACGTTATCATGGAGAACATAACATTTACTACAGGTTTAAAAAGACATGGCTTACTAATTTACAGATATGCAGAGAGACATGCACAGTATGTTTAACTGTTATGTTCTGGTGTGTATGCATTTTTATTATATGCTGGAGTCTTTATTGCTGCTTATCCAGAAAAGCTTTTTTTCCAGACTCTAAAGGTTAGAAAGAGGTGTTTTATACCCTTCAAGGATTGTGACAAGTTATGAGCAGTTTACAAATCATAAAGCATTATCTTCTTCCCCTGTCATACTGTATTTTTATTTAATTGTTTTATCAGCTAACATTAAGTAATGTGCATTCAGTTACAGAATAGTATAGTAAATTCACAGAGAGACATTGTTTGGTTTCTGTTACATGATGTACTTTTCTTTTTTTTGAATCCACATAAAGGTTAGATTTGTTTTTATTTTACATTTGTTTATCGAGGAGGTCTGACTGGACAAAGCTGTCCATTTTCAGCAGAGGCCCAGGAGAAAAGCTCCAGAACAATTGCTAACATACTATACATAAGATATTTATGTGAGCATTGTGGTTTACACAGTTATAAAATATAGCAGATATATGATTGCATAAGATATTTACATAAGCATAATGGTTTAGACATACAATTAAAAGTATAGTAGGTAGTAACATATGATTGTTCATACAGTATGTTTAGTAGAGATAATGTTGAAGATGTACTAAATATAAGACAAGAAAGGAAAAACTATAAAAACACTAGCCAGATTGTCAAAGCAGGAGAATATAAATAAGTTCATGTGAGGTTCATTGACATTTTAAGGGAAACTGTGAAGACTGTGCATAAAACATATATTCCTATCCATAATTCATACCTCAGTCTCAACCTCTTAGAGCAAAAAATCTGGACAAAGCCTAAAATGATGGGGGAACAACTTGGGACAGATTTTAAATATTGTTCTTACAAACTTAGAAAATGTTGATAGAATAATAGGTTTTGCATTACCATGAAATTTCTGAAGGATGTGGACTCTTCAACTCAAATGTTTATCATTATTTAATGACTTCAGTCCTCAGCTATTTGCCAGAAAAGTACAGATTTTAGGAAGAACACAAAAAATTTGAGGCAAAAATCTGGACATTCTGTGAAAATCTGTTCAGTTGACAGGTACAATGGTGCTTACTGCAGTATTAAGTTTTCTTTGCATAAACATGTACACAAGCAAAAATCAACTAGTTTTATGTATTTATTTTTTGTTGTTGTCCAGGTTAGCATGATGCATGTGTTAATCATTGGTGTAGCTGAAACACATCAGAAAATGTTTTTTTTTTTTATCCTATACCTGACACTTTTTTGTTTGTTTTTGTTCAGTAACATCATTGATAGAAGATCTGCAAGATATTGACTACAAAGGTAGTAGTAGCCCATTGGATTCTTTAGGTTGTCTTATAACTTCAAAGTCAATGCATCAGACAAGAAGCGATCATTCAGATATAGTAGCAATATGATATAGTTCATTACTGACGGCAATTCGTTTTCAGAATTCTTCACGTTGTAGGTTTTGCATCATTTTAAGATGCAGATAAAATAAGTTGAACTGAGCAGTATTAATGGTGGAAAAGCAAGACGTCAGTGAAGAAACTAATGAGTCAAGATAGGGAATAGAAATACTTGTTCTGTAATAACTGTCAAAATCCACGCCTACTGTGTTTGCCACTGCAAGTCCTTGGCAACACTAACTCAATACTAAATTTATCTGCTAGTGATCTTGCCTTACTGAGAATGTCATTCCTAAAGTGTTCTTCAGCATGCTCCTTGAATATTTCAATGAGTCTGTTGATGTGTTGTTGAGCCTCTACTATATCAAGTTGAACAGACTGAAACATCTGGGCAACAGGCTCAAGAACTGATGAGTAATTTGTAATAATGAAGAGAAAAATAAGAAACGTGCATGAAGAGCAAGCACTGAGTAATATATGTGCATTTTGTCTGGTTTCACCAGCAGTGCTCTTCTGAAGAAAGTCAAATATTTTCTCAAAGTTCTGACTAAACACATGAATGGATTTATATTTCTCGGTCCATCATGTCTCACACAGAAGAGGTATATTTGGTACCAATGCTCATCGTTTTGGACTGTCATGGACAAAAGTAATAATCTTGATAACACCAACAGCACTACATATTTCAGGAACATCATTCAGATCATTGATTACAAGGTTTAGTCTGTGAGATGCGCAGTGGATAAAGGCTGTTTTTGGATACTTTTCACAAATTTTTGCCTGACCACCATTCTGGATGCTTGCCATTATGGAGCAGCCATCATAGCCTGTCTGAGTAAATTTTCCAGGTCTAGATCACACTTTATGCATTCACTGACAATGACATTTGATACAGACTGTGCATCTCTCACAACAAGAACAAAACCATAAACTCTTCTCGAATACAATCATCATCAACAAACCAAATGCTCAATGACAACTGCTCAATGTCTAAGATATCTGCAGTTTCATCTGCCAATACACTAAATCCAACTGCCCTGTTTGCTGCACAAACAATCTTCTTTTAAAGTACGTGTTCGTATTCTGCCAACAGCTCATTTTGCACCCTATGGGATGTGTACCAAGCATTTCCTGCAGCTGTTTCACTGTGCTGTTCAGTATTGTCCCACCAGCTTCAAGAAAATCTAACAAGTAACACAAATTTCCACCAGAGCTTTCTTTTCCACAGAGAGGAATGTCATGGGTTGCACAGTAAATACTGGTAGATACAATTGGTTCCAATTTATTTTGGTTCTTTGCAATTTGTTTTGCTACTGCTGCATCTAGCTGAATAACAGCTGTTTCTGGCTTCTGTCATGTTTGTATAAGAAAAATTGGAAGCATCTTCAATAGAACCTTTGTGCCATGATGATTGCATGTGATTTCTTGCAAGACTCATTGAAGGCATTATGTTTTGTGCACACACTAGTGATGAAGCTGCCTTGCAACCCACGGTGAAGTGACTGAGGAAATAATACACAAGTTAAGCAGAGTGGGCCTTTCAAGAGAGGAGAAAATGCAAGCCACGGTGAGTACTGAGACAACCAACTATATCTGAATATAGTTGTTAATAAATAATGACATGCATTTCAGTTTCAGACTTCATATTATTCAGAAAATTCAATTCTAACATAAATCCTTTTATTCTAGCAACTGTCTAATGTGTCCCTAGGTTTGGGTCTTTATCCCCAACATTATAACAGTCTTTGTCCAGATTTCTTGTGTTAACAGATTGAGAGGTATGATGTGTATGTGTGTCTGTATGTATGTATAAGGAGGAGAAAGCATACCCCTCAGCTGTCCAGGTTTTTGGAGAATGTCCAGATTTTGCCCCATATTCCTCCTAAAAAGCATTGAAGTTGCTAAATAATGACAGACATTTGAGTTTTAGATGTCATATCCTTTAGAAAAATGCATACCAACATAAATCCTGTTATTCTAGCAATGTTCTAAGTTCATGAGAGCAATATTTATAATCTGCTCCTATTTACTTAGGCTTTGTCCAGATTTCTTGCACTTGGTTGAGGTGTGTGTTAAAGAGAGTGAAATGTCCTAGAGTTAGCAGGTGTTAAAGAGAGTGAAATGTCCTAGAGTTAGCAGGTGGAATTTATTTTCAAGTGCATTTTCAAGGAATTGTGAGCTTCAGGGGAAGAGAGTTTTACTGCTGTTCATGCTAAGCCTACTTAAAATGTGCAACTGTTTTGTTTAGTATCACTATTGTGGTATGGAATTTTTAAAGCAGCACAGCAGGTAGCATATTTGCATCTTGATACAGAGGGCTGTAGGTTCTACTCCCACAACATGTAGATTTGTATTTTAAGGGGGTGTATGTCCTCCTTTGGATGAGATGCCTAATAACTATTAACATGTTTTCAGCTTGCCACCCATTCCCTATTGCAATATACCAACTTACCATTTTTTTAATATAACGTAAGCAATTTATTTTTCAAGGGCAGCAGGCAGTGAATTTGTAGATGAAACACTGAAATATAAAGTTGCTTTCTAGCAACAACCTCTTCACTGGTTTCAGATCTCTTTAATGTGGAATTATTCAGATGAGTTACTTCTGCAAAGATTCTGCATATTGATTGATATTGGTGGATTGTATGACAGTTTGAGTAGAGTGGCCCTTTATGGTTGAAATGTTCTGAATTGGGCAGGTTGTCATTATTGGTTCATATGATTTGTTTCATTGCTTAAAGGAAAAATGTTCAGAACTATAAATTTAAAACACACTCTAACAAGTGGTGCTGTATTATACAAGGGATATAATTCAATTATTATATAGTATAATTAATACAGTCAGGAAGGTGAATCAAATAACTTTTGCATGGTTATAGAAATGTGTGCAAAGAGTCTATGATTTGAAAACAGCCCAAAGGTAAACTTACCCTGCCACTGGCCAGATGCATTTTCTTTGAATGTGGGTTTCAATGTTGTTTTGGTGAGTGTGGGTTTGAAAGGTAGAGAAGTTTTAATGCTAAGTCTCTTTTCATTGTAAGACTATTGCTTTGTTTAGGTGTTTGTGCTATAAAATTTGAAATAAAAGTTGTAAATGAAATCCAAATATCTATAATCATTGTAGAAGTAAAGCATAAAACAGTATGCACACTGAGAGATTTGAACAGTGTCTATGACAAAGGAGGAAAAATAGCCAAGTATTGGGACACTGGAATGGCTGCGTGGGCAGGGGTGGGGCTGAGTGGGTGGAGCAGCAGAGGGGGTGGGGCGGCATGGGTGGGGCTTGGGTTTGCACCCCCCTGCAAAAAATCCTGCGGGCTCCCTTGGCTGAGGGCTACCAAAAGGAATGTCTACAGTGATTGACATCAGCACATCATGTGACATAGGCCAATAGGATGTGTAGTGGGTGGGACAGGCCTCATAATGGAATTCTCTCTGTCACTTTCTGTCTCTCTCTTCCCCACGTCTCTGTATGTATATGTTTGACATATTATAGACTATTGGGCGTAGATATGTGTGAGTATTCCTATCCAATGTGTGTGTGAAGCATAAATGGTGTACAATTTGGTGTGTGTGCACAGACATCTACAAATGACAGATATGTATAGTCCACTGTGTTGCCAGACATGGACTTAATTTCTCTAAGTGTAGGACCATGCCCAGTATGACCTTCTGTATTGATTGTGTGAATCCATTCCAGGTAGGGTTGTACTCCAGTCCAGGGTTTGGTGTTCTACACCTACAGCTAGCAAACTGTTTCTGCAGGATATCTGTAGATAGGTTGACAATATGAAGTCAGAATGGGCGAAAGATAGGGGGATGCTGTAACTATTGCTCTCTGTGCTGCTTGTGTTACATGGTTGACGTTAGTAGAGATATTCAGACATATGAAATATTTTACACTGTGATGTAGTATGTCATCAACTACTGACAGATATAATTATTTGCTCACAGTTATTTACAGGGAAATACAAGATAAATGAAGCTGAGTCCAGTATTGTGGTCCACAGCCTACACATTCTTGCACACTCCTGCCATTCTGGAGGGGTGGCTACAGACACTTGCTGATGGGTCTGTGTAAATGTTCCAGCACCTTGGTAGTATGGTGGCAGAGGATCCATTTCGTGTACATGTATCTACTTAACAGAATGGCCATATCCTGCTGTGGCCATACCTCTCAGCTGTACAGATTCACCCAGGTTTCCCAGAGGCAGGGCATATATATCTGGTCAGTTCCCCTTCACATTGTGGTTTACGAGCAGCTTTGTACCCACCCATTAATGGGTTTGCAGGCAGGGGTAGTATGGGCACACATCAGAGTTTCAGACTTCATACACTCCATGATGTCCATGCTTCTACACCCCCCTCTGTTATTCTATCCTCTTCCTAACATTATGCTAGCGATATCTGAGAAGTATCCCTATAGTTGGCCCTTCATCCCAGCTGTATTTATGGATTGGTCCACAGTTCTTGTAGTAGGACATGGGGGGGGGCATGCTACTGGGATTTGTCAACATGGCCTTGCATTTATGTTCTGTTGACTGTGTTAGGTTGTAGTTAGGACCCCATGAGATAACATACACTGGCACTACGGGTGCGGCACAGGTCTTTGACAGAGGACTGTAGGCCATTTGGTAGTGATGCAGGCCATCTGTAGAAGGCCAGTGCATTCTATCTCTCCTACATTCCCTGGCTGCGAGCCAGTGGATTCCCCTGGGGTGACAGGGTAAGTGTGCGAGGTGTTACTGGCAATACTTCCTGTCCATATTGATCCATTGGTCTGGATGCAGGCAGGTTGCTGCTTACAGCAAGGGACACACCTGCATATGACACCTCTTCAGCATGCTGTATTCTGTGGGTATTCCCTTACAGAAGTGGGGTCATACTGTATACAATTCCAACAGCAAGGATATGACCTGTGATAAACCTGTGACTGATGGTGGGGTGAGCTGAGTGCATGTGTGATATGAAAGCTACTTACAGCTGAGTCACAAATATACCTGGGACATTCCCCTTATGCTGCCTTGTGTGTGGACATGGGCAGTCACTCATTACTTCATAACTGTGCCTTTTGTGGTCTGCCAGTGATTGGCCAGGTTACACCAGTATTCCATACTACACTGACAAGTAATGTGCTGCTAACTTGTATATACAATTTCAAAGTTATGTACAGTTGACAGTTACATTATATGCACTCTGTCTAGGGTACTTCCACCTGTGTACTGTGTGTATGTATGGGCCCACATGCATGGCACGTCCATCTTTCAGATGGTGACAGATATTGACATCTGGACAGTGAGTATGGATGACTGCTGACATGGGTATTGCTGAGAAGCATTGTGATTGGCACTGCAGTTGTCGGAACATGGCTCTGTCAACCACAATACTGCCCATAGGCCACCGAGACACAACACTCCATGCTTACATGCTGACCACTTCCACACAATATTGAACACACAGCAACCTAACACACAGACCCCTGCATATTGTACACATGCAAGAATCTATCCTGCAGATTGGGCCAGCTTGGGCAATTTGTGCTCCACTGATATTACTCCTCACACTTACATGTTACTGCATTTCTACATAGGATTGTGGGGGGGGGGGGCTCACCTGATGACTTTAAACATTTGCTATGACTGTACTGGTATTTCAGGTACTCTGTTGGCTTCCATTTCATATTGTATTCTGACCTATCATGCAGACTGGAGGCATATTAGTAGAGTACAGGTAGAGTACAGATCTTAGGTTTTACTGACCTACATTTCAGTTTTATACTTCTTACCCTTCAGAACTAACAGACAACTGCCAGACCTGTTGTAGTCTGTCTGTGTAGGCCTGGAGGGGGGGCTGTTCATCATTGCCATCATTTGGAGGCCTTAGGCCAGTGTTTCTTTATGGTCATCTACACCTGTCCTGCTGGCTGAGGATGGTAGTGAGTATGTGAGCCTCACTGACATGCATGTGTGCACCCTATGGACACCCACAGTTATTTGGGCCACTACATGTACTGCGGTAGGATTTGTCACCTTGTCTAGTACTGCCTAGTATGTTGACAGCAGTATTTGTTATGGATTTCATGCTACCTGTATAGGTGTGCACTATCTGCTGTCATCCCATTTGGCCACCCGATTCCCTTGCATTCTCACATCCATACCATAGATACAACTAGCAGAACATACTACTCCATTCAGCAATTGATAGGAAGAGTGACTTACCTTGTGGCTGTGTCAGTACTGAGGATGGTGCTGGAAGGCTGACTATGTCGGATGCACATAGTACACTCCCTATACATGGTAAAGCACAGGTAGTGTCATGTTTGGCATCCCTTTTACTGTATGTGTGAGTCAGAGAGAGGTGTCATTCCATTGGTCCCTACTGTGTCAGTGTATGTGCTAGGCGTTGCCTCTTTGCCAAGGCCTGGTCATACTGGGCACGCCTCCTTCTGCCTACATGGGCAGGCTCAGATAGTTCCTCTTCCAAGTCACTCTGTGCCTGTGATGGCCATGGCAATGGTGGGGGGCTGTGTGGCCTTGCCCTGTGCTGCTCCTGCTGCAGCTGTTTCTGCAGGATCCTATTGTGTAGCATGGCACATACTATGAACATTTGTGTACATGTAGCTGGAGAGTTCTGCAAAGCTTCACCGGATATGTCCAGGCAGCGGAACTGTGACTTGAGAATCCCAAACACACGCTCTATAATGATTCCGGTTTGTGCTTGTGCCTCATTATGGAGTTCTTGTTCAGGTGTGTTTGCATTTCTGAGGGGTGTCATCAGCCACGGCTCCAGTGCATAGCCAGCATCCATCACTAGGTGGCCATATGGGATGTCCCCACTGGCAAATGACTGGTACAGCTGTGTCATATGCCAGATGTGGTAGTCATAATAGCTTCCAGGGCTGCCAGTACACACATTCAAGACAAAGCCCTGGGCATTGCACAAGACCTGGCAGTTGATGGAGCGGAAGCCCTTGCGGTTTATGTAGGCCCTACCCCGCTCACCGGGTGGTGCTTTGATGTTTATGAACGTGCAGTCTATAGCACCCACTTCCTTAGGGTATTCTGCTATTTGGTGGAAGAGACACATTTATTTTATTTTATTTTACATTTGTTGACCGGACTGGTCCAGCTGGATATATATCCATTTTCAGTAGAGGCCTGGGGAGAAAAGCTCCACATATAAACAACAAAACGTTTTACAATGTACAAGAAAACGTATTACAATTTGAATAATGGGTAAAAGTATGAAACAAATAACATTAAAACATAATACACCTACAAATCATTTTTACAGTAGGAATATCTAAGACAATTACCAATACATTAAGATACATTCATATCCACTGTTAATCTAGTTTACTCCAGTCAATTACTACTTCCAAGGGGGTAAGCAGTAGTAGGAGAAAAAGGAGGAAGTATAAAGATAGGCAAGAATACTACTTTCAAGGATACATACAAAACCTAAGTAGTTTAGATTGCATATAGGTGCTACAACTTCAGAGGGGAAGACAACTTCAGAGTGGAAGAAAGTAGGAAGTCTAGAGATAGCAGCAGAAAAATCCAGAAGATTAGTCTGCGTAACAGCAAGGGCATAGCCAGTGAGTTTTAAGGTGTTTCTTGAGACTTTGTTTAAAGAATGGCAGGGAGAGTAGTGAGGTTAGGTCAGACAGCAAGAGATTCCATTGTTTTCCAGCAGTATTGGAGAACAGGGAGTCCCCAGCCAAGTTATTAGACTTGGTGGTATAGCTAGCTAGTTGGAAGAGCGTAAGGAATTAAGATTTCTATAGGGTGCTATAAGGTTGTTCAGTATTGGTGTGTTGTTGGGTTGGTAGAAAATCCTATGGACAATGGTAAGTTGGGAAAGTATCAAGATGTATTTTAGTTCGAGCCAGTCCAGCTGATGAAGGTTAAGACAGTGGTGAGTTCTATATGGGTTTCCAGTGGCAAATCTAGCAATACTATTGTAGGAGTTAGCTAGTTTAGTAAGATTATTTTTTTTTTAGATTTGTTTAAATGGGTGCAGCATAAAGAAGAGTTGAAATTAGATGGGAGTGGGCAATAGTAGTTCTGGCTGTTGGAGTTAAGAAGGATTTTATCCTATATAGGGAGCCCAGTTTTTTTGTTTACAGATTTAATAGTGTTATTAATGTGATTATAAAAAGTGAGGTTATTATCAATTGTGATTCCTAATAGTTTGGTGGTAGAGTCAGGGGATATAAGGGTGCCGTTATTGGATCAGATGGAGAAATCTATGGGGGAGGACTTACTGTTTGATGTAAACAGTAGTAGCTTAGTCTTTTTGGCGTTCAAAAGAAGGCATCGTTTCAAGAACCATGACTCTACAGTGTTGAAAGCTGTCTGGGTTAAATATTGAAGTTCGGATATAGAGTTGGCAGAGCATATGATCGTAGAATCATCAGCATATTGTATACAGGTGGCTTGAGGGATAGCTACATGAAGGCCATTGATGAATAAAGTGAAAAGAAGAGGACCCAGAATAGAGCCCCGAGGGACTCCAAGGGAGACTGGCAGGTGGGATGACAGTTGATTCGCCCAGATAACTGCCTGTTGTCTGTTACTAAGGTAGGACTTGAACCAGAGAATTGCTTTGGCATCTAGAGAGAGGGATGACAGAATATTTATGAGTAGGAGGTGGTTAACCATGTCAAAGGCTTTTGACAGGTCGATAAAGAGTGCTGATGAGAGGGTGATGTTATTACGGTTGTTGTTCATAGGTTAGTACTAGGCTAACTGCCCTTGTGAGCCATTTTAAGGCTAGCCAATTATCCCCTGTGAGATTCAAACCCTGTACCTTGTGTTTGTAAGGCAAACACCTTAACCATTAGGCCACCCTCCCAACCCCAATCCTTCTACCTCTCGCAATGGAGTTGGTGAAGGATAGGAGAGCTGAGGTGGTACTATGAAAAGGCCTGAAACCATGCTGACAGTTTGCTAGAATGTTATGTTGAGTTAAGTAGTCCATTAGCTGATGGTGGATACATTTTTCCATAATCTTTACTAATGGTGAAAGGAGAGCTATAGGCCTGTAGTTAGAATAGTCATTAGAGTTACCTCCTTTGTGTAAGGGGATAATGTGGGAGATTTTCCAGAGATCTGGAATGGTTCCTTCAAGTATGGTACAGTTTATCAGGATGGATATAGGATAGGCAACTACTTTAGCTGCTTGTTGAAGGTATTCAGATGGTAACTCATCGGCAGAGGGAGTACAAGGCTTAAGTTTGTGGATACGTTTTTGGATGTAAGAGGTAGAGATGGGTTGTAGTTGGAAAGTTGGCCGAGTAACAGGTGGGGAGTTAGGTAGATCTGAGTTGTCTGAGGCTAGTTGACTGGCTAGAGATTGTATGGTGTCTGTGAAAAAGGTATTAAAAGCATTGGCAGTTTGATGGGAGGTATTGTTTTCTGACCCTAGAGGGGAAGGAGTGCTAGAGTGGCCAGGACAAAGGTGGTTATTTAAGCTTGACCAGAATTTTTGTGGATTATTGTGGTGAATTTGCTGCAATTTACAATAGTAGATTTTTTGTCAGAGAGTATTGCTTTTTTTGTAGCATTTCTCAACTGTCTAAAGGTTTGTTGTTCAGAGGTATTTCTGGTTGCTCTCCACTTAGCCCAGTATTTATTTCTAATTAATATCTTTTGTCTAGTATCTTTTGAGAGCCAGGGGGCAGGTTTGGACTTTATTCTAATAGATCATTTGGGTGCATGCCTGTTGAGGATTGTTAAGAATTTGTTATTGAAATATATAAGAGCCTCTTCAAGAGGGAGAGGTTTTAGAGGGTTCCAGTCACAGGCACTAAGTTCTGTTAGAAATAATACAGGGTTAAAGTGTTTGTTGGATCGGAAAATCCTATAATTGGGGGGAGGGTTGGTAATGTCATTTTGTTTTGTCTCATGATGTAAGTAAGCATGTGATCACTTACATCATCAGGCAAGGTTCCTACTTTATAAGCATGTTCTTGTTTATTGATTAGAATCCAGTCTAGAATAGTTTCTTTTTTGTTTGGTTTGTTAATTCTAGTAGTGGTGGTGATTGTTTGGTTAAAGCCATGGTTGTTGAGGAAGTATATGTGGTCACCGGCATGTGCTGACATGGCATCCAGGAACTGATGGAGTACCCTGGGTGCTGATGCCTGAGAGATCCCCATGATATCACCAGTTGGCCTTTAGAAGGTACCTGTGGCTAGTATTCTTAAGCCTACATGTACCTTGATATCCAGTGGGATGGGTTCCCCTCTGTTGGTTCTATGTGTGAGTTGGGGCTGGCACAGCTCAACAATTTGCTGTAGAATGTCCCTGTCCACCATATAGCGCTCCATTATCTCCAGCTCATGTAGCCCCTGGTAGGTTACCCTGGGTCTGTACACTCTTCTCCTCCTCCTCACTGTGGGATGGTCATCAGCATTCACATCCTCACCACCCTCAGCCTCTTGCACATATTCATGTATGAGAGTGACAGCAGCCCCGAACATTTTGTTAGCTTTGCCAGGTAAAATTTTCCCATCTGTGTACACCAGTGGTGTCGAGTTTGTGGAAAAAAACAGACTGAAAGGTGTTTGGATAGTTTATAGTAGTGTTCTGGGCATGGCTGGTCTGCTGCCTCTGTAATTGGCTGATTCTGATACATTTCACCTGCCAGCTGTGCTAGTTCTCCTTGATTACCTTCCTACTGCTGTTTTCCCTTTCCATTGCCTTCTTGTTTAAGCCCTGAGGTGTGCCGTGCATACTGACTGCTCAGATGTGAACAGTGCTGCTATTTCCTGTTTTTTTTTTTTAAACCCAGTGCGGCACTCACACCTGTGTAAGCAGGGAAAACAGTGCTCAACAATGTGAGACACACCCCCTTTCTTAACTTTGCTTAGCTAAGGGCAAACATGGGACACAGAGCTCCAATAAGCTTACAGCATGCATTACACACCCCCCTTATGAGGTCATCTGCTTCTTATACTTATACAATGGTGTTGCTGCAGCTACACGGTTGGGTGCAAGCTAACACTGAGAGGAAATCTATGATTCAGTATCAGTCCCCTCATTTATATAACCCAGAATGCTAATTCATAGTTACCACCCTCACACTGAGCCTTCCCCCTTAGTAACCACTATTCCCTGATATTGTTGTCTTATGCATGCCATTGGCTATTATGGCAAAATCAAGACATTAAGAGCGGCAAGCAAACAATCCAATAACCAACGAACCACGGACTTGACCAAGAAGTTTAATTGCAAGTAACGTAAAATACACCACAATCGAAATAAGTGGTTTCGTTTGGCGCCTGCCAAACTTTTTCAAACAATTGATACATCACTTCCTGTAACTTAAATAGTATTTACCCGTGATGTAAGCAATGATGGTTGACTTCAAAAAATATATCCAATTTAAAAACTACAACAGTTAAATAAACATAAACATAAGAATCAATGATAATAAGCATAAGTTCAATCAATCAGCACATGTCTTGTAATTAACACTTCCATTGTTCGATAAATATATATACTGTTACACCAAGCGTTTCATAACCACACGGACTCAAAACCTAAACATCGTAAGTATTGTGAAGGAAAAATAAATAAAGTAAAATACTTGATCAGCATTTGTAAAACATTTGTGCCAGTAGCTTTATAATTCACCGTTTACATAACTCGATCAATCCAAGTACCTGTGTACATCAAATAAAATAACATGGAAATAGAAATATTTGTTGATAATAGTTGTTTTTAAATGAATAATAATAGTATCAACTTCATAAGACCACTGTAAAAAAGCTTTTGACCCGTCTGTTTGTAATATTCGTGTCCATAACACTATATTTCACCGTGGGCGCTACCCTGTCAACTCAATTACCTAGAATTCATCAAACCATCAAGTGAAACAACAAGATTTTTTGTTGTGTAAAATACTTACACTAAACATGAGTGTGTATATATGTGTATGAATATATTGTTGTTCCATAACGCCTATTTTTGACAACCTAGGCTTCCACATGTTAATTCATTTATTCAAATCATAGGTAAAATGCGCTCACAGTGTGTCACAAAATAGCGGTTGATAAAAATACAGTATTACGTACAGTGAGCGTATATAAAATACATGAATGAAGTTTAAAATTCAATCTAACGTGTGTGTGTGTATTGGTTAGCTTTTTCAACCTTACTCATGTATTATTCTACTGTCCGATTCTTTTAAAAGAAACGGACAGCAAATTACTCGTATTGACAGTACACGTTTCCTTCAGTGAATAGTTGGTATTGTAAATGGTTAAGTCCGCTGTTCAACAGATATTGTTTTTATTTTACCAACTTTTCAATTACATTGACACATGCTTATATCGTAGTATATGTACTGTGAATAATTTGTAAAATACTCACATATACTGTATAATATACTGTGTAAGATGAATAAGTACATAATTGTAATAAAATATATAGAATATAAAATGTAAACCTTAATAACAATAGTAAGTAGATAATAATAAATAAGTTGTAGATAATATACATATATTTAAATAGATATCCTTTTACAATGATTTGTGTTTATATGTGGTTGAATTGTAATTAATATAAATATGTTTAAAAAGTATCTTTTTACAAATATTTCATATTTATATTATATAAAATTGAATAAGAAAAATGTATAAAAAATGTAAGTGTTAAAACATACATACGTGGTGTGTTGAGAATGATGTTGGTTTACTTAATCAAATAATCACAACAATATTTGTTGTACTGTTACTATCTCGTGAGGGATTTCAACTTAAGTATACTAGCAATCGATGTGGAATTATTCAAGCCTGGCCAATTGTATGCGTTCAATTTAAGTTGCCATTCCAGTTCAAGTTTTTCAAGTTTTAGTTGCCACACACCACCCCTGATATCAAATTTTTGAACATCAAGGACTACAAAATTAAAACTTGTGAGAAGTTTCTGTGCTAACATGCTTTGCTAAAGGATTTAACTCATTGTGGTCACGTATAGCTCTGATGTGTTCGCCAATTCATTCTTTAAGTTTCCTTTCTGTTTTTCCTACGTAAAACATAGTACAATTGCAACATAAGGCACAATATACGACCTTTTCACTGTTGCAACAAGCCTTTTGTTTCAACTGAATTTTAATACCATTGATCAAAACTTCATTGGTTTCAAACACATAAGAGCAATACTTATACCTGCCACATCTAAAAGTCCTGCCATAACCTCTATTTGGTTTTTGTTCTAGACAATTTTTCAAATTCATACCTTTTTTGTATACTGTTGGTGGCGTTACATCCAAAATAGCCATGTAATGATCTATCTGCTTGAATAAGCAACCAATTTTTCTTTATAATATTGTTTATTGCCCCACTATCAGAATTGTAGGTTGTAATAAAACTTTTGGTAAAACCTTTGGCATCTGCTGCAATTACTATTTTTTCATTGTTATTGGTGTGTGTAGACACAATGTTTCTATCATCTGTGGCCACTGTATTTTTCGCCATTGTTTCATTAGATAATATAGGGGTGGCCTTTTTAATTAGAGGAATATAATATAAATATAAAATAATATAAATTGTCTCGTTTAGTTACAACTTCATACATAATACTGCTTATCAATTGATCAGGATAGCCTCTGTTTCTGAACATTTCGCTTAAGTTCAAACATTCTTTTATAAAGTCTTCTCTATTACTGACCATTCTAGAGGCCCTAACAAATTGACCTTTCAACACCGCTCTTTTTTGGGAAAAAGGGTGACAGCTGTTAAAATGCAACAACTGTTACTGTAAGTTGCTTTTCGATATATTTTCGAAGTAAATTCTTTTTTTGTAGTGTCCTTTTCCAATAACACATCCAAGTAAGCTATAGAAGTAAAATTCATAACTGCTGTAAATTTTAAAAAAGTTGTTGTTAAGTTTATGTATACTAAAAATTCATCCAATTTTTCAACATTTCCACACCACAAAATAAATATGTCTTCTAAAAAGCGTAAATAAGTCTTGCAATACTTAAAATATAGTGATGTAAAAAAAAAAAAAAAAAATATATATATATATATATATATATATATATATATATATAAATATATTTCTAAAAAGATACTTTTTAAACATATTTATATTAATTACAATTCATCCACATATAAACACAAATCATTGTAAAAGGATATCTATTTAAATATATGTATATTATCTACAACTTATTTATTATTATCTACTTACTATTGTTATTAAGGTTTACATTTTATATTTTTATATTCTATATATTTTATTACAATTATGTACTTATTTATCTTACACAGTATATTATACAGTATATGTGAGTATTTTACAAATTATTCGCAGTACATATACTACGATATAAGCATGTGTCAATGTAATTGACAAGTTGGTAAAATAAAAACAATATCTGTTGAACAGCGGATTTAACCATTTACAATACCAACTATTCGCTGAAGGAAATGTGTACTGTTAATACGAGTAATTTGTTGTCCGTTTCTTTTAAAAGAATCGGACAGTAGAATAATACATGAGTAAGGTTGAAAAAGCTAACCAATACACACACACGTTAGATTGAATTTTAAACTTCATTCATGTATTTTATATACGCTCACTGTACGTAATACTGTATTTTTATCAACCGCTATTTTGTGACACACTGTGAGCGCATTTTACCTACGATTTGAATAAATGAATTAACATGTGGAAGCCTAGGTTGTTAAAAATAGGCGTTATGGAACAACAATATATTCATACACATATATACACACTCATGTTTAGTGTAAGTATTTTACACAACAAAAAATCTTGTTGTTTCACTTGATGGTTTGATGAATTCTAGGTAATTGAGTTGACAGGGTAGCGCCCACTGTGAAATATAGTGTTATGGACACGGATATTACAAACAGACGGGTCAAAAGCTTTTTTACAGTGGTCTTATGAAGTTGATACTATTATTATTCATTTAAAAACAACTATTATCAACAAATATTTCTATTTCCATGTTATTTTATTTGATGTACACAGGTACTTGGTTTGATCGAGTTATGTAAACGGTGAATTATAAAGCTACTGGCACAAATGTTTTACAAATGCTGATCAAGTATTTTACTTTATTTATTTTTCCTTCACAATACTTACGATGTTTAGGTTTTGAGTCCGTGTGGTTATGAAACGCTTGGTGTAACAGTATATATATTTATCGAACAATGGAAGTGTTAATTACAAGACATGTGCTGATTGATTGAACTTATGCTTATTATCATTGATTCTTATGTTTATGTTTATTTAACTGTTGTAGTTTTTAAATTGGATATACTTTTTGAAGTCAACCATCATTGCTTACATCACGGGTAAATACTATTTAAGTTACAGGAAGTGATGTATCAATTGTTTGAAAAAGTTTGGCAGGCGCCAAACGAAAGCGCTTATTTCAATTGTGGTGTATTTTACGTTACTTGCAATTAAACTTCTTGGTCAAGTCCGTGGTTCGTTGGTTATTGTATTATTATGGCAAAATGCTGATTTGGGTATAAAAGTTTATTCCCCCTTTTTTTCTTATTTTCATGGCGATCCTGTTTGCGCACCGCTGTCCTACTCTTAAACGTCCAAGATCGGCCAAAAAAAATGTACTTATTTTTTATAAAATTGCAACTATTTCTCATGCCAGTGGCCATATATTTGGCCATTGGCATGCCTACTACATTGAATACATGTTTTCTTTCGAGCTGTCATGCCTCCATTTGTAATTTGCAGAAATGTATTCAGTTAGTAACCAAATACATTTCTGCAGGTTACACTATTCCTGCACAGGTGCCTGTCTGCTTCCTGGATCACTAATTCACTTCATTTGCATGTTTTTTTACATGGAAATGAGATAATTAGCATATAGCAGTGGTGTTTATGCAGGAATAGTTTAGGAGCTCTTTTGCAAGTCCTTGGAGCTCGATCCTGGATCGCTCATCGGCCATATTGTGTGCAGCAGCTCTTGCACTATTCCTGGACTCCGTGCAGATCTTGCTGAATCTGGGAGTATGTAAGATGTTAGTAAATGACTGAAGTTGAGAACGATTCATTTAACATGGGCAAAATGCCACCATGATGCCAATAAAACAGAAAGTCAATGAAATTGACAAAAAGGTCTGGAGACTGTTGAGCTTGCTGGATATGTAGAGCAACAGTTGGTTTAAAATGTAGTATAATGTACAAAGAAAAACTTGAGACTGACTGGAGAAAAGGCTGGATTTATTGCATATGTGAAAATCAAGATGGCAGAGTGAACTGGTTTTATGAAAAGTTTTTTAGACAATGAAAAATAGGTCGCTTTTTAGAGACTTGGTTTGAACATAAATCTAGTAAAGTTTGTATTATGATATGAAAAGGAACAAGTCTTTTAGCAGGTGTGGCAACCAGGAAAATTCTGAAGTTGCAGTGCAGCAAGGATTGTGGTTTGTTGAGATGATCAATGAAAATTAAAGCTGAAAGTTAAAATGTAAGTTGACATTTCCTACTGTATTGAAAGTTTATTTGGCAGATGGGATATTATTGTTTAATAGTGTGGTACAGATGAAGGCCAAGTTAAGACAATTACTGATGTCTTTAATTTATTAATTGATTGATTGACTGATTGATGACTGATGACACCATTTGTATCAGGGACAAACTAACCTGAAAGAATTGAAATACCCATCCTTTTTTCTTTTTCTTTTAATTTTTTATTATATAATTGAGTTGTTCTGTTTCTCAGCAAACTGATATAAATAAGATATTTTACCTTATTTCAGTGGACATGAAAAAAATAATAATGGTAATAATGTAGGGATTTATTGCTCTATCATTTTTGACAGATGTTATCAAACAGGCCGACAAGGAAATTATACTGTTCAGAGGGTGTTTGTTATTAATGATGCTTTTCTAGTGATGATATCATTAACATAAAAGACTTGAGACATGCTTTTTCTAATGTAAGAGAGCCATGCCAAGTCAGATGGTAGAACATAACTAAGTGATGTAAAGGGGATATTTGATATAGCTTCACTAAATACAGAAAGAAATGGTAGTACACTCATTGATAATATTAGGGATGGAACAGTTTTCATAGGAAGATTTAAATTTAATGGAAATTGTAACTTGTGTTTTTTTACACTGTAAAGTATAGTAATATAATTGCATGAGATAGACGACCAAATAAACTAGTAGTGTTTCATCATTCGGGTAAGTGAAGAGAATTTTGATTTTAAGAGGCAGATTTAAAATTATAGTCTCAGTTATTCTGGGCAGGAAGCAGCTTTTATAATAAGATAGGGTGACTATTAACTTCCCAAGAAAATTTAGCTTAAATTGTGTTATATTATTGCTTTTTTTCTCTTTGACGTTACTCACACTAGTAATTTACTACTGATATGTACTTGACTTTTTAATGTGCTATAATGCATTTGCACTGTTACTGAAATTTGAAATAATTACTCTTATTTATTTCTTGATATTCCATATTGTGAGACTACCTGTATTACTAAGGTCATGATTGGAAGTCTGGCTATGGCATTTTTTCCTTGAAAGTCACAATGGCTATCCATGTCACTAATGCTTTTTGAGCATTTAAATCAAATTAGAAATGTCTGCTTTAGTAGAAGATAAATTTACTGACTGTTAACAACATGGTATGAGGTTCTGATGCATATATGGTTAGTTGGTAAATGTATATAACATTTGAGAACTTTATTAATCTATACCTGACTCTGTGAGCAGCCACAGTGGTGCAGCGGTTAGCGTTGCCGCCTCACAGCAAGAGGTTCTCCAGTTCGATCCCCGGCTGGGGTGCCTTCTGCGTGGAGTCTGCATGTCCTCCCTGTGGTCGTGTGAGTTTTCTTCAGGTGCTCCCGTTTCCTCCCCACATCCCAAAGACATGCTGTAGGTGGATTGGACACTCTAAATTGGCCCTAGGTGTGAGTGCGTGTGTGTGTGTGTGCCTTCTGTGGAAGATTAGGCGGCGGGCTGGCAACTTGACACCGTAAAACTCCACTGCCATTCATGAGCGGATAGATGATCTGCTGTGGTGACCCCTAACTGGGAAAAGCTGAAAGAAGAAGAAGATTAATCAATACTTGGTGCTGGCACTGCTCTTCTCCTTGTTGTTATTCCACAAATTCAACCAATGCCAGAAACAAATCCTTCTCTCACATGCTCAAGACACAATCCAAATTGTTCTGCTGTTGTGACATGCTTCCTAGCCTGTAACTTCAGTTAATAGGCCCCAATTAATACTGTGTATGTGGTACTATATTTGGCCCAGTAGTAGCTCTTTAGTTATGATATTATCAATGATTTTCATTTTGTTTTATTTCTGTTACCATATTTTCCTATGGCAGTTTGTTTTTTTGTGTAACGGCTCAATGCTGCTTTCTTGCCACAGTTGTAAATATGGTTTATTAGCACACATGCATATAATGTTTTTATATCCCATAGTTGTAAATACTCCGACATATTCAATGTCATATGTTATTATCTTTCTATAACTGCTACTTGAAAAAGCTGTATGTATTCTAAAGTGTTATCATTTAAAAAAAAATTCTCCCCAGGCCTCTTCTGAAAAGGGGCCTAACATGGCCCAGTTGGTCTTTCTTTGTAAACAAATACAAATAACTAAGCAAATAATATTTTAATTTATCCTTTGTTGACAAGGACAGCCCTACTAGGCTAGTAGCCTCATTTCAGGGGAGAGCCAAGGTGGTATTTATGCTACCTAGGAGAAACTTGGGAAGGGGATTGTGGAAATTCCCCCACTCTTCCATAGGTGTCGAGGGATATTTTACATATACCTGAGCTACCACCAACTCAAGGAGATGGGACCTCTATTTAATATCTCATCTGTAGGACAGCACATGCATGAGTGCAGTGTCCCCCTTATGCTGCACTGCAGTGCCAACAATCAATCTACCTGGTATATGAATAGAACCCACAACCTTTTGCATCAAAGGCAGATGTGCTACTTGTTATACCACTAACAGTGTAATAAATAAATAAATAAATAAGCAAAAAAACCAACACATATATAAATAAATATATCATGAAAAAAATAGCATTGGGATTTGTTATGCCTCATCAGGATTGTGTATTTTAAGAAATACATCTTCCAGTGGAGAAGCTGGTAAAATTTACCCTAAAAATAAGCAGTGATTAGCCCCAAATCCTTTACAGAAGTTCTAGAGCAGCAAACCATCATGTGTGAAGTCAATGGCATTTAATTTATATCTGGAATATTTTTACTATGTTAATATTTTATGTGAATTTCTACTGTTGTCAAATGGAACACTAAGAGTATGCTGATATTATTATTTTATCTTATATATCCAAATCTGATGTACAAGATGAGAAATAGGTGAATTATCTGAGAGATGGCCATTAGAATAAACTAGGGGTACTGTAACAATACAATGGAGTCATATATATATATATATATATATATATATATATATAATTAAAGGAGATTAAAAATAAAAGCTTGCCTCTTTGGGTTTAGATTAAGTTTTAATGCATGTATTGATCTTTTAAGAGATGTCTGAGTTTAATATATTGAAAAGAAAAATGTTTCTATGTCTAAGAGTTAAAAATTTATTTATTTATTTATTTATTGATTTATTGACATTTGTTGACAGGGAAAGTCCACTGGGTCAGGAACCCATTTTCAGTGGAGGCCCGGGGAGAAAAGCTCCACAGACATAAAATGTTACACAGTTATTAATATACAGAGTAAGCAGTACAGAAACAGTACAAAAAGATCCACTGTTATAAGATAATTAGACAGTTAGTAGTATATAAGAGAAACTGAGACAGAAACAGTGCAAACATTGAGACATGCAAAGGGTTACTAACATAAA
The DNA here is from genome assembly GCF_019279795.1 of Protopterus annectens. Taxonomy (NCBI): domain Eukaryota; kingdom Metazoa; phylum Chordata; order Ceratodontiformes; family Protopteridae; genus Protopterus; species Protopterus annectens. The sequence goes on from NC_056732.1 coordinate 422,496,630, forward strand.
CATTCTAATTACAGAAGACTTATTTACATTTATTCAATTTATATAAAAGCAATCTATGACCCTAGTGTAGTTTAATATTTATTAGAAAATATAGAAATTAGATGAGGGTTAGATGGGGTTGAGAGGTTTATGTTATTGAAGTTAAGGGGGGTTTGGGTTTACGCTGTAGTTCACAGGTACAACTTGGATTGTTTAAAAAGTAGGTTTTTAATGCTGTTTTAAAAACCACTAGGAAGTCAAGCTGAGTGATAGATGTGGGAAGGCTATTCCATAGTTTGGCAATGTTATGAGAAGATAGGCATTGTCCTGCTCTCTTATTTGGTTTGGCAACATGAAGTAGGGTTCTGTCTGAGGAGCGGAGGGTTCGGGTAGGGCTGTATGTGTGTAGGATGGATTGGAGTGCTGGACATCTATTTGGTTGGAAGACTAGCTTATGGGCAAAAGTTAACTGAGTATAGTAGAGGTGGTGGTGAAATTCTAGCCAGGACAGGTTTGAGATAGCATTGCAGTGATGAGAGCGGTTGGGTAAGCCATAGGCAAATTTTGATATTTTGTAGTAACATGATTCCAGCTTATGACAGAGGGATGTATGGAGATTGGTGAAGATGGGACTTCCATACATGAGGGATGGGATAAGTAAGGTATTAACTAGTTTTATCTTAGTTTCTTTGTTGAGGTAGAGTTTATGTCAGTATAGTTTGCCTAGTTTGAAATTACTTTTCTTTATTGTACTATATGTTGTTCAAAGGAGAGTTTATCATCAATTATTATTCCTAAAAGTTTTGCGTATTTCACCTGTTCTATTTTAGTTTTGTTGTGTGAAAGTACCTTAAATTCTGTGCCTGGGGGGGTGATGAGAATAATAGTAGTTTAGTTTTTTGGGGGTTCAGCATTAATTGGGCATCATTTAGCCAGGTTTCTATGGAGGAAAAAGCATCTTGGGTGATTGTCTGGAGGTTAGTGAAATTGTTGGAGGAGGAGACGATGGTTGAGTCATCAGCATATTGAATCAATATGCTTTGTTGGGCGGCTTTATTTAAATCATTAATGAATATATTAAAGAGTAAAGGTCCTAGAATGGCCCCTTGGGGAACACCTGTGTTGTATGCTATTTAGACTGCTGGTTTTGCATTCTGACTGACTGCTGTCTATCACTCAGGTAGGAGGAGAACCAGGTAACCACACTTTGAGAGCATCCAAGTGTCTCTAAGTGTTGCAATAGCTTAGGGTGTGATACTGTGTTGAAAGCTTTTGATGGGTCCAAAAGGAGTACAGAGGTAGATAGGCCAGCATCAAGAGCTTTATTCACAGTATCAGTGAATGAGAGTAAAGCTGTGCTTGTGCTATGACCTGGATGGAAGCCATGTTGGGTGGGAGCTAGGAGGTTGTTAATGAGTTGGTTTAGTAGTTGGGTTTGTATACATTTTTCCAGGATTTTAGATAGTGGGGAGAGAATGGAGATTGGCCCGTAGTTTGAGAGATCATAATCATTTCCCCCTTTATGTAGTGGGGTACTAATGGATTTTTTCCATAGCTGAGGAATGTAAGATTCAGCGATTTAACGACTGATGACAGAATAAGCTATGGCTCTGGCTGTGAGTTGTAGGTATTCTGGTGGTAGGTTATCAGCAGAGAGTGAGCAGGGCTTTAGTTTGGTTAGGAGTTTTAGAATTTGGGATGTAGGTACAGGTTGTAGTGAGAAGGATGGGCTGGGTGGTATACAGTTTGAGGAGGCTGTAGAGTATTTAGTGGTGGATATGGGGTTTGTTTGTGTGGTATCTTTGATATTAGGGTTGGTTTTTGAGGATGGATCCTTGATTAGTTTGCGGATGGTTTTAATGAAGTGGGAGTTAAATGTTTGTACTATTTGGTAAGGGTCTTTGTCTGGAGAGGGAGATGGGGTTTGAATGTTGCCTGGGTTAAGAAGGGAGGATACCGATTTCCAGAATTTCTTTGGATTATTACTTTGGGAAGATAGTTGTGAGGAGAAGTAGGATTTTTATCAGTTATAAGAAAGACGGTCTGTACTGCCATATGATGAGGGAACACTGTATAGGAGTATTATATACTATATGGGAGTATTATACACTGTACAGGAGTATTATACACTGTATGAGAGCATTATACTCTCTATGTGAGTATTATACACTGTATGGGAGTATTATGTGCTATACAGGAATATTATACACTGTATGGGAGCATTATTCACTATATGAGACTATTATACATTGTATGAGAGTGTTATACACTGTATGGGAGTATTATACACTGTGCAGTAGAATTATACAATGTACTGGAGTATTATACACTGTACAGGAGTATAATACACTGTTTGGTTATCTGTGTTGATCTTGAAGAGATATAGTGATGTTACTGGACTTTCATGTAATAAATTCAAGGAAAGATTTAATGGTGTCTGCCATCTGTACTGAGAGATCCTCAGCAATTTTTAGAATCTTTCTATCAATGTATTGATGGCTTGGAAGGGATGATGTCCATGTTCCATATGGTTACTGTTGATGTACAGAGTTTATTTACCGTGATCCCCAACAAATATGGTATAGAAGTGGTGAGAGTTCTTTTGTGTGAAAGAAGTGAGTATGAAAAAGATGAAAAAGATATGATTACCATGATTTACATGTTACTAGAGCTAATTTTGGAAAATAACATCTTCGTGTTTAATGATAATATCTATTGGCAAAAGTGGGGTGTAACTATTGGCACTTTGTGTGCGAATAGCTACGTCAGTCTTGTGTTAGCCAAATGGGAGGACACGTGTTGCATAATACTATGTTCTCTCAATGTATTAAGTATTACAAGCATTTTGTGGCATTGTTTTTATATTAAGGGATGGAACTAAGCAACAACTGGAAGATTTTATTATACAAATGGAAAGAACTACACCATTTCTGAAGTTTACTATGAGAGAATCGTTACATCAAATGGATTTCCTGGATGTATGCATATATATCAACAATGATGGTAGTTATGGCATGAAACTGGATCGTAAGAAATCCCAGAAAAATAATTTACTTGAACGGACTAGCATGCATCCAGGACATATATATAAAAACGTCTTGAAAGGGCAGTTTCTGAGGACTTCATGTCTACATAGAGAGAAGGGCGAATTTCTGAATATATATATATGTATGTCAGTACATTGAAAAGTTAACATATCGAAAAGTAACTGAATGAACACAATTTGTTGATCAGAAGCCTACTGAAAATGAAACATAAAGGAAAACCATTGTGTTTTGCATAGGGCAAGCCCTGTTACACCCCCTGCTAATTACATATAGCAACTCAGAGATCACACTAAAGTGGAGAAAGGGCAAATTCCTGATTTCCGGTATGCCACAGTCTCATACAGTGAAAAATAGTATGTTCAATCAGCTGATTTTCGATCTGCTGTACCAGCTTTTTTCACATTCTGCAGGTTGCCTTTTGACAACTTTGTAGAAACTTGGTAAAAATATATACATATATATATATATATATATATATATATATATATGCAGGCCACTTTTGTTCTTCCCTCATTTTTTGAAGGAATAAAGTAAAGATCATCATCCCTCTGCACAAAGGTGGGCCATCGGGCCATCTACAGACCCTGGAAACTACAGACCCATAAGCCTCACTAGTCTTATATGTAAAACCATGGAAAGAATTATAAGGGAGATGATCAACAGAAATGCAGTAAACCTTCAGACACTGGATCCAACCCAGTTTGTTTTTTTCAAAGGCAGATCATGCCTACTCAACCCTTTGGACTTCTTTGAGATGGTCACCAAAGCAATGGATGAGGGCAAAATCATTCACACTGCCTACCTTGACCTGGCCAAGGCATTTGACACAATACCCCACTTAGGCATTGTTGACAAATGCAAGAGGTTAGGTACAAACCCTTATGTCACGCAGTGGATAGCCAAATGGCTTACAGACAGGACTTGGGAAGTTAGAATTGGGGAGTCCACCTCTACAAAGAGGCCAATCACAAGTGGAGTCCCTTAGAGAACAGTCCTTGGACCGCTCTTTTTTGGCATTTACTTCTCAGAAGTCAAGGCCAATGTTAGTGGTCTCTGGCTGACTAAATTTACTGATGATTGCAAATTAGGAGCTGTCACTGAATCTCACACTGACACAAATGTTCTCCAGGAGGGGCTGACACAGACAAGCAACTGGTGTCAGAGCCATGGACTAAATCTAAATGCCAAGAATGCATCCATCCCTGGTAACTATCATATCGACAACACATCCCTTAGAGCTGACCCAGTAGTCAGGGACTTAGGGACACACATAGATAGTAATCTAGCCTTTGACCATCACGTGTCTACAGTGGTGAGGAAATCATTCTATGTTGCGCAACTAAACAAAGGTATGGCATCTACATCCAAGGAAGTCATTGTTCCACTGTATTCATCATTCATTGGACCTATCATTGAGTACAATACCTCCTTTGGTGTGTACCTAACCAGGCATATACAACAACTGGAATGTCCACAGAGGTTCCTCACTAAAAGAATACAGGGCGTAAGTAAAATGTCCTATGCAGACTGCTTCAAGGCCCTATCCTTGTATCCTGTCTCCTACAAGCTGTTGAGGGGAGATGTATGCCTGGCAAGCAGGGCATTGTCAGACCTCACTCTGATGGACCTCCTGCATATACACAAAACAAACAGTACTAGAAATATCCATAATAAAGAATTAAACCATGCCTGTGATATAAATAGGCCCTGCTGGAGAGATAGGTATGTATCCCAGAGATTACCCCATCTATGGAACAGGCTTCCAATCCATGTGAAGCAGAGTTTCTTCCTAAGCCAATTCAAGTGCGTCTTGGACAATTGGATGGGAAACTGGAAATTCATCCCTGGTTTGGCACCTATGTCTCTAATAGACCCAGATAACCTGTAAATGGTTCATCTGCCAGGCCTATGCTTACACTTATCAAGGATATCAGAACTTGTTAGAGATTTGGGATGCATAGCTAGGCTTAAGAAGGCCCTTGTGGCCATTAGCCTAGTAAACTCTTATGAACCCATGAACCTATGAAATGTACTCAATAAAATAAAATAAAATAAAGTCTTATCCTGTGGGACAAAGCAAGTTCAGAAAAGGATTGAAGTAGGGCTTGGTGACCCTGACTTATTTTTGTTAGAAATACACACACACACACACACACACACACACACACACACACACACACACACACACACACACACACACACACACGCACACACACACACAATGTGTGTGTGTGTATATATATCATCTTCTTTCGGCTGTTCCCATTAGGGGTCACCACAGCAGATCACCTGTTTACATTTCTTCCTGTCCTCTGCATCTTGCTCTGTCACACCAACCACTTGCATGTCCTCTCTCACCACATCCATAAACCTTATCTTAAGCCTTCCTCTTTTCCTGTTACCTGGTAGCTTAATCCTTAGCATCTTTTTCCCAATATACTCAGCATCCCTCCTCAGCACATGCCCAAACTAATGTAATCGTGCCTCTCTGGCTTTGTCTCCAAACCTTCCAACCTGGGCTGACCCTCTAATATACTTATTCCTAATCCTGTCCACCCTCGTCACACCCAGTGCAAATCTTAACATCTTTAATTCTGCCACATCCAGCTCAAACTCCTGCCTTTTTGTCAATGCCACTGTCTCCAACCCATATAACATAGCTGGTCTCACTACCCTCTTGTAGACCTTCCCTTTCACTCTTACAGGTTCTCGTATGTCACAAATCACTCCTGCCACTCTTCTCCACCCACTCCATCCTACCTGTACTCATTTCTTCACCTCTCTTCCACACTCACCACTACTCTGAGCTATTGACCCCAAGTATTTAAACTCATCCACCTTCGCCACCTCTACTCCTGGCATCCTCACCATTCCTCTATCCTCCCTCTCATTCACACACATATATTCTGTCTTAGTCCTGCTGACCTTCATTCCTCTTCTCTCTAGAGCATATCTCCATCTCTCCAGGGTCTCCTCCACCTGTTCCCTACTCTCACTACAGATCACAATGTCATCTGCAAACATCATAGTCCACGGGGACTCCTGTCTGATCTCGTCTGTCAACCTGTCCATCACCATTGCAAATAAAAAGGGCTCAGAGCTGATCCTTGATGTAACCCCACCTCCACCTTAAATGCATCCGTCACTCAAACTGCAGACCTCACCGCTGTCACACTACCCTCGTACATATCCTGTACCACTCTTACATACTTCTCTGACACTCCTGACTTCCTCATACAATACCACAACTCATTTCTAGGCACCCTGTCATATGCTTTCTCTAAGTCTACAAAAACACAATGCAACTCCTTCTGACATTCTCTGTACTTCTCCATCAACACTCTCAGAGCAAACATTGCATCTGCAGTGCCCTTTCCCGGCATGAAACCATACTGCTGATCACTAATCATCACATCCCTTCTTAACCTTGCTTCCACTACTCTTTCCCATAACTTCAAGCTGTGACTGATCAATTTAATCCCTCTGTTACTACAGCTCTGCACATCACCCTTATTCTTAAAAATCGGTACCAAAACACTTTTTCTCCATTCCTCAGGCATCCTCTCACTTTCCAAGATTTCATTAAACAATCTGGTTAAAAACTCCACTGCCATTTCACCTATGTATATATATATATATATATATATATATATATATATATATATATATATATATATATATATATATATAATAAAGAGAAACTGTAAAAGGTTAATGTGAAAAATGCTGACCAAAAAATATTAGCAAAAATGGGAGCAATAGAAGCCGGCTACGGTCAAACTTATTTTAAACTGTTTTATTGTGAGCACTTTCGGCTAGGTAAATACCTGGCCTTCTTCAGACAAAACAGTTAAGTAAAACACAAGAACTCCTTATATACACTTAATTAAACACGTATTAAAGCAGAGCAATTATGATTAAGTCAAATTCAAAAATTTAAAGCAACATTAATGCTCTAAAACAAAAAGTGGAAACAAAGTGACAGCTTAATATTGACCTAGCTATTTCAGTAAAAAATCAACACATTTAAAATTCTATTAAAAAACTCTATTAAAAACTTGAAATATACATCTTTGTTTCATCATGAATTACTTGAACTTTTCGATCGACAAGGTTTGGAGTTTTTACAGGCTCTTATTAATTTCTACAATACTGACATTGGTGGTTTAAAAACAGATTTAGAAATGTTGGAGCATGACATTAAGAATCATGCTGATTTTGTTAAGTATAAGTTTGAGTATTGTAGAATATATACAAGCATTGAAACAACATTAAATGAATTACTGGCCACTAAAAAGAAAAAGATTGCTAGAGATGTCAACGATTATGCTAAAAAACAAGCATACCCTAAACCTCCCTCTAATGCCCTAAATAATCATATGCCTGTGGCGAATACCAATATAAATCTGAATGATGAAAACGGAGATGAAGAGACTGTATTACAGCGAAATTCTGTAACTGATGAACATGTCAACCAGCCTCTCAGGAGGAGTGAGCGGTTAAACAATGCTGGTCAACAACACAATAATGTTAGGAGTAGAAATACTCCTAACAATAACAATTTTGGTAATCCTAGTTATTCTGGTAATAGGGACAATAGGACTGTGGATTCTGATCAACAGGATTTTCAGTCCAACAACAACACTCGTACCAGCAACAGCCAACACAACAACAATCGCCCCCAAGGGAGGAGCAACAACAGAAAAAGACAGAGGAGGCGATAGTGTACGAGTATACAGATACTTTAATGCCAAGAATTCATATTAGTTCAAATGGTGACTTTAAAATATTTAATTACACCATTTTAGATGTCCATCAGGAGATGGTTGATTTTTTATCGAAGGGGTTGACTTTTGTTCCTACCAGAAGAATGGATATTGTAGACACTTTAATAGACCTTAAACTATTTGTCCGTAAACTCAATTTAAATTTGATTTTGGGCAATAATTCTAACATGACCAGCTCCATTAGGGTTTCAAGTTTATTTAACCCTCCAATGCATCCTGAGTTACTCACTTTTGAAAGAATGTGTGAATTTGATTTTAGAGCTATAAGGGAAGGGTTTCAAAATAGAGTTATTAAATATAACTTTAGTTCATTAGAGCAGGATTGTATTCATTTATTAAAAGAGTGCAACATTAGAGTCATGAAGCCAGACAAAGGCGGAGGTCTGGTCTTTATGGACCGTGATATTTATGTGACAAAAATGTGTAAGCATCTAGATAGTAAAGCATACATTAAAGTTTCTTTAAATGAAGTCAACATAGCTTATAAAAAAATTCGTAATATGCTAGTAGATTTATTTCTTGAAAAAGTTATTGATATGGATCTTTATCATTATCTATTAATGTTAGCACCTATCACTCCAGCGCTATTTGGCACCCCTAAAATTCATAAATCTTTAATCGACCCACCATTTAGACCAATTGTTGACGGACGTGGTTCAATTACTTATGGGTGTGCCAAATATATAGATAGCCTTCTCAAACCACATCTTGAAAGTGAAGTACAAATATGTAAGGATTCATGGAGTTTCTTACAGAACATCAGTAAACTTGAATTTCAGTCTAACATCTGTTTTCTCACAATAGATGTTAAAGATCTATACACAGTTATTCCACATACAATCGGCATAGAGTGGACTAGGGAATTTTTATTCACGAAAAATGTTGATAATAATACTATCAATCTAATTGAGACATTGTTGGAAATTGTTTTGACTAACAATTATATAATATTTGAGGAAAAATGTTATTTACAAAAATCAGGAGTAGCTATGGGCTCTCCATGTGGTGGAAGTTTCGCCAATGTAGTAATGGCTTATTGGGAGCATAACTTTCTGTACAACGAACCTTTGTTCAAGAACAATGTCTCCTGGTACACCAGGTACCAGGATGATATGTTTTGCATTTGGAAAGGTGATGCCTCTTTGATACCTGAGTTTATTAAAAACATTTCTAAAACCACCGCTTTCCTAGAATTTACATACACATTAGGGGAGAAGTCCATACGCTTTTTAGATATCTTACTCCTTAAAGACAAAGATAATTCTAATTTTAAAAGTAAAATCTATAGGAAACCTACATATTCCAATACTTTCCTTCATTTTTCAAGTGATCACCCATACCATCAGAAGAGGGCAGTAGTTAAGGGGCAAATGGTAAGGGCTGCCCGTATGATATCGGATTATGTTGATTTCGATTCTGAGTGCAATTTATTAGAAACTATGTTCTTTAACAGAGGATATCCAGTACACTTATTAAAGAGTGTCAAAAAGGAGGATATTCAGAAAAGACTTAATGTTTTTTTTGTCCCACTGCTTTCTAGGCATGAAACAGCACATATTGGGTTAGTCATCGAAGATGATAGCCGGCAAGCTTGTGGCATAGATTTTGTACAGTCCGGTTTAACTGACCAACGTACTGTCCATTATACAAATTTTTTGTGTACATATTCTTTAGACTATGCTCCTATTAGAGAGGCTTTGAATAAAAATTGGTCTATAATTAGAAGCAACGAGACACTGTTTAAAGTGTTCGGATTAAATCCTAAAATAACTTATAGAAGAGGGAAAAACTTAAAATCAATCTTGGGAAAGAAAAATAATGTAAGTTATAACAGCAAAAAAGTAAAAGGTATGTTCAAATGCGGTAGTTGTTCCCAATGTAAACATATAATGGTGATGCATCAATTACAGATTAATGATAAAACATATAAAATAAATTTGAGATTTAATTGTGAAACTTCAGCAGTAACATATGTTGCATTGTGCTGTGAATGTAATGCATTTTACATTGGAAAGACTGAAAGAAAGTTAAAACAACAAATTTATGAGCACACATATGCCATTGTCAAGAAAGATATGAATAATGCACTTGCTAAGCATGTTATAGACCATCCTGGTCATAGTTTTAAATTTGCAGGGTTACAATGTAGGTCACTAGATATTAGGGGTGGACCATGGCAAGTACAGTTAGAAATTGATGAGTTACGATGGCAAATTAGAACTAGTGCGCATCTCCTTCCAGGCTTGAATGAGAGTATGTCTATAAAATGTTTGTTGAAATTATTATCATTTAAAAGATGAAAGTTTATTGTTCAAGTAGGATATCATTATAATGTCTCTTAGTCTTTTTTCGTTGTTGGGAGTTTAGTGCCGACACTCATGAATGAATAGTATTTTTATAAAATAGTCATTTATATAATAGTTATACATATACGAGCACATACTGGGTATATATGCTCGTATTTAATAATAAGATGTCATATAAGTAAATACTGAGTATAAATAGTAGACTTTGTTTCCTGAATAGTATAAATTAAATTTGCATGTTTATGGCTGTTATTAAGTGTACATTTATTTAACAATATAGAATATATATATTTTTCTACATATAAATTTATATTCTTATATGGTTTGACAAAAGAAATGCTATGATACTAATCCAATGGCAAGGATGTATATTTCAAGTTTTTAATAGAGTTTTTTAATAGAATTTTAAATGTGTTGATTTTTTACTGAAATAGCTAGGTCAATATTAAGCTGTCACTTTGTTTCCACTTTTTGTTTTAGAGCGTTAATGTTGCTTTAAATTTTTGAATTTGACTTAATCATAATTGCTCTGCTTTAATACGTGTTTAATTAAATGTATATAAGGAGTTCTTGTGTTTTACTTAACTTTTTTGTCTGAAGAAGGCCAGGTATTTACCTAGCCAAAAGCGCTCACAATAAAACAGTTTAAAATAAGTTTGACTGTAGCCGGCTTCTATTGCTCTCGTTTTTGCTTTTGTTTCTTGTCTTTAAGTTTTTCAATTGGTTTATTCGTGACCAAAAATATTGACTTCCCACAGTGCATGCTCTGAGACATAATCTTGGTACATACAAATAAAAAACAAGTTTTTTCAGGGGGGTAAACCCCCCCCTGCACCCCATCCCAACAACCCCTAATAATTACATATAACAACTCTAAGGTCATACAATACCAGGAATGAGCAAATTCCCCAACTCTGGCATTAAAGTGATCTCGCATCACTGTCCATCATTTTCCTGTGGACCAAACTGAGCAGGTCAGAAAGCTGTCAGCATTTGCACAGTCAACCAACTTAAGGGAAACCACATCTATCTATCTATCTATATTGATATTTTATATATATATATATATATATATATATATATATATATATATATATACATATATATATATATATATATATATATATATATATATATATATACACACACACACACACACACACACACACACACACACACACACACACACACACACACGTATATATATGTATATATATATATATATATATATATATATATATATATATATATATATATATATGTATGTATATATATATATATATATATATATATATATATATAGGGTCTATATTATTTCTTTGACAGCTTAGGTTGTTGAATGCTTAATGATCAACACCCAAGCATCGAAGTTTCAAAATCACGAACGACCCTATACACGAATTCTTTCCTTGGGAAAGAATTCGCTAGGCCATCCAGAAATAAAATTAACTTTTCAACCTAAATATAGTGGGGGGCTTCACCATCCACACCCCCCTAACTAAATATACCAACTCCGAGATTGGTCTACATTGGGGAAAGGGCAAATCCCTGATAACAGCCAAGCAAATTCTTTCCTGAGGAAAGAATTTGCTTATATGGCCGTTTGCGATTTTGAAACTTCGACGGTTGGATGTTGATCATTATATAAACATGTACACACACACACACATGTATACACACATGAATATATAGACAGACAGGCAAATATATTCGGGTCTATATTATAACACTGCAGTCTAAAAACATCGAATGTTATAATATTGACCCCATTCAATTGAAACACCAGAAAACCGAACAGTCAGAATAGCGAATTTTTTCCCAGGGAAAAAATTTGCTGTTCCGACAAACATACACACAACTCAAGCACACCAAAATAAATAATCCACACACATACACTTCACAAAACCCTACACTAAACCAGACATACACCACTAGCTACCCACTTACCTTAATCCAACCCTAACCTTAAGGTCCCTAACTATCACAGACTCACCTTACCCACTCCCTAACCCTAACTCACCTACCCCACCCTAACCCTCACGTCCACACAATCGCACATTTACCTGACCCGCACCCTAACCCTAACTGACTTAACCCGCCCCTAATCTTAAAGTCTGTCACTACTGCACACTTACCTCACCCGCACCCTAACCCTAAAGTCCCTAATTACCGCACAGTCACCTTAACACAGTCCGTTCGCTCACTTCCCTAAACCCGGTCCATAGCCATCGCACCACACTGCTGTAAATAGCGAAGCCATGGACCACGGAAATCTTACCCTAGGTAAAATTTCGATGTTCCAAGGCTTCGCTATTCTCAGCTTTCGCACTAAAGGGTTCGATATTATAACATTGGAAGTTTTTGAACTTCGATGTTATAATATAGACCCAATATATTCATGCTAATGCCTAGATAATAATGGAATTATACTTGCTGTCCTGCTAACGAAGTCAAACCAGATTACACATTTGTAAGACTTTTTTTATTATGAAGAACACAGGTGTGTTTTTCAGAGTCGTCTGTGGATTGAGCTGGAGCATTGATAGTTGGTTAATCTCTGTGGGGGCTTTTTATATTTAGACATTTCTGTGCATTTAATTAGACCATTGGGATGAGTGTTTGGCTTGTTAAACATCTGGGTACACTTGCAGACTTAGGCAGTAATGGACATTGTGTAAACTGTTCTATTATCTTTTAAAACTCTGTTTTGGAAATATGGACTCTGCATTTAGTTCAGTTAACAACGACTTTTCATGAAACGCTCCATTATTTTCAGAATTTCTAATGTTTATTTATTATACACATTACAATATCATTTCTATATTTTAGAAGTGCTTATAACATACCTCTTCAATAAACTTGAAATGACTTGACTTGGGAAGCTATAATTTCACAAGTGATATAATACCTTGCTTGGCCATGTTCCCATACAAGCAGTAACTAGTTTCTACATCCTTCAGTATGTCAGCAGTTGGGCCCTGTAGAAACCTCTGAGTGGTGTAGGAGCAGTCAGCCTCATCCTCTGTACCATTCTGTCATATCAGTGTCCATTGCAGATCAATTGTACTCAAATCCATACACTGTGGGTATGCAATGTGAGATGCCCAAGGCCAGCTATCCAGTAGTAATGAAGTCTGTTGCTCTCCTACTTTGGACACAATAGAAGAGTCTTTGTGGGTTCTGTTCAAGCAGCTTTATTTTATACAAACACATCACGATAGAAGTTTACTGACTTTAACTTAAGTAACTTATATACAAACTAACTGCTGCAATCATACATGCTTCCTCACTGGCTGCACTCTCAAAATGGCACTAGGAATGGCACATGCCTGGCATTTATACGTGCACGCTTAGTCTTTGACATGCTTCTTAAAGACACAGCACATGGCACGTGCACTATGATCTACATCCTCCCTCTTGAAAAAATGAAACCCTCAATATTATGAATCAATTTGGGATGCAGATATCACAAACAGTTTGCTACCATGCATTTACACAAGATAACGTACATATATACAGAGTTAAGTCCATGTTGCTGCATATTTCACACTAGCCCTGGATACTCATCTATATCATGTGACATAAAACTGGGAATTGGGCTTAGCAACTGGAGCTGTCTCTGCAAAATGTTTGATCTTAGAATTGTTTGGAACATCTTCAGGAATGGAATCAGAGGTAGGAACACACGCTGGAATGGGAACAACATTTGGTTCACTCTGAGATCTAGAGTCTGTGTTACTAGAGTAATGTTGTGATGATGATTCCGGTACAGAAAGAAGATGCCTGCAATTTTTCCTGTACTCCATACCCTCAGATTCTACAAGGTAAGATCTCGGCTCAGCACATATACCTGTACCTTGATCAATCCGGCCAAAACCTTTTGCCGTTTGTATTCTCACTGTTTCTTCTTCCCTCAACAGACAAAGAAATCTGCTCGACTTGTCATAAGTGGACTTCTGGATAGAACATTTCTTGAATAATTGAGCCATGATGGTCTTATTGTTCTTAGCTTTTGGCCTCAATAAACTGGAACTAATAAGTAGCATAGTTCTAGTCTGCCTGGAAAGAAGTCTTTGAGCAGGTGAGTCAAGAATATTGTCACTGGGTATGTTTCTGAGATTAAGCAAATTTAAAAAATACATTGGTATTGTCACACTTTGATCTTTCAAGTAATTGCTTTGCACTCTGCATTGCACGTTCAGCTAGACCATTTGACTTTGGATATTCAGGACTGCTAGTAACATGTACAAAGCCCCATTCTCTTGCAAATTTCTGAAACAGCAGACTAGTAAATTGAGTACCATTGTAAATAACTTTGTGTGGACTACCATGGACTGGGAAATGATGTTTCAGCTTAGTAGTAACAGCAATGGATGTTAGATTAGGTAGTAGATCAATCTCAAACCAACACGAATAAGAGTCTACCAATGCCAAGTAGTGTTGATTGTTCCACTCAAAGATATCAGTGGCTACTGTTGACCAAAGAAGTTCAGGAACTGGATTTAGCTGAAGTGATTCTCTTCGCAAATGTGGTCTAGTACTATTGCATACTGAACAAGAAGAAAGTACTTTATCAATGTCTTTCAGTAATGATAGCTAAAATACTAATTCTCTCACTCGCCTCTTAGTGGATGCGAAACTTGGGTGACCATGATGCAAAATCTAGATGTACTTATGTTGTAAGGAAGCAGGAACAACAATTTTAGGACCTTTGAAAATAATGCCATTTTCCATCAACATTTCATCTCTGTAAGGAAAACAGGTTTGCATTTCAGTTTTTACACTAGATTGCTTTGATGGCCATCCAGCATTAATGCAGTGATTGAGCTTTTGCAAAATTGGATCATTCATTGTGTGATGTCTCAACTCATCAAGCCTAGCGGTACAAAAATTATGTACTACCATCATGTCAAAGTCAAAATTCTCTGCATCAAGCTGTTCTGTAGAAAGGGTTCATATTACGTTATCGAAACTTTAAAAGTTCGAATGCTATATGGTTGAACCCATATGTTCGAACTTTTAAAATTTTGAAAACAACAGAAAAAAAAAACAGAAAAAAACAACCTAACAGTTGTAAGCAAGTGGGGCAAGCCCCCCTGCACCCCCCATGTGAGGGGCTGCGCCCCACACCCCCCACTCTTTAAATATACCAACTCTGAGACTGCACTATAGTGCAGTAAAGGGAAATCTTCCCTTTCAGCACTGAACGGAGATCTCTGTTAACACATTTAAACTTTTAAAAGTTCGAACATATGGGTTCGACCATATAGCATTCGAACTTTTAAAAGTTCGACAATGTAATTGGGAACTCTGTAGTAATCCTGGGTGATCTGGATAAAGTATCAGCCAGATAGAGTAGTTTGCCTTTTGTATAAACCATTTTGAAGTTGTACTTTTGCAATTTGAGCATCATTCTTTGTAATTTTGCTGGAGCTGAATGCATAGGCTTCTTTAAGATAGTAACTAGAAGTTGGTGGTCAGATTCAATCTGAATAGCTTGACCATAAATATAATCATGAAACTTGGAACATGCAAATACTATTGCCAAAAGTTCTTTCTCAATTTGAGCATACTGCATCTCAGTTTGGGTAAGTGTTCTAGATGCATAGGCTACTGGTCTGTCCTCTTGAAATATAACTACACTAAGACCACATTTTGAAGCATCACAGGAAAGAGTAACTGGTTTGTTCACATCATAGTATGTTAATGTAGGTGGGGTGACAATTTTCTGCTTTAGGTTTCAAATGCCTTCTGGTGCTGTTCTAACCATGACCATGCAACATTTTTTGCACATAAGCTCTTAAAGGTGCTGTCAACCCACTGAAGTCTGGTATAAACTTGCTTAAATAGTTGACTATGCCTATGAAACGCTGTAGAGCTTGAACATTGTCTGGAGCCGACATCTCAAGAATAGCTGCTTGCTTGGTAGGGTCTAGTCTCAAGCCAGTACTGGTAAACAAATGACCTACATATGTAACTTCTGGAAGTCTGAATTTGCATTTTAGAGGACTGAGCTTCAAGCTTACTTCACTTGCTCCGTCTAGAACTTTCTTTAGATTTCTGTCATGCTCTGCTTCACCACTGCCTCCAACCAATAAATCACCTACTATTACTGCACAAGGATAAACCGAAAAAATTTGCTCCATTGCACACCAAACGATTTCACTTGCAGAATTTATTCCAAATGGCATCCTTAGAAGTCTGTATCTGCCAAATGGAGTACCAAAAGTGGTTAGTAATGAGGATTTCTGATCAAGCATCACTTGTCAAAATGAGCTCTTTGCATCCAAGACAGAAAAAACAGTGGCATTTGGTATTAGGGCTGCGACCTGTTTGACTGTATGCATCGGATGATATAGTCTTTTCAGTGTTTTGTTCAAATCTCTTGGGTCAATGCATATTCTGATTTCGTCTGAGTCTTTTCTGTGAGCTGCTACCATAGATGGTACCAATTCATTTGGTTCTGTAACTGGACAAATTACATCTTGCTGCACCATTTTCTCCAGTTGAGCCTTAATTTTATTCTGCATAGCTATCAGAACTCTTCTTGCTGGTCTGACTACTGGAGTGATCTCTGGGTCTAACTTCATGGAATACACTACTGGAAGTTTGCCCAACCTGTCATCGAAAACTTCAGCATATTCTGAGAAAATGGCTTCAGAAAAATTAGAACTAGGAGATGCATTTATATGATGAACTTCTTTGGTAAAAGAAAGGAGATTCATTCTCCGATTATCTTTGAGACCCAGTAAAGACTGTATTGACCTTCTGACTACATAGAATAACAAGGTGTAACAGTTCTTGGCCAAATAACATGAAAGTATCACCGAGCCTTCAGTATGACTCTCTTCACCTCCATAAGCAACAAGTTTTGCACTACTGGCCACATTGAGTTGCTCATTAGTTCTCACTCTAGCAAATGTGTCTGCTGATATAACATTACACTTTGAACTAGTGTCTGCTTTAAGCTCTGTGGATTTACAGTTGCTCCAGACAGTACAGAAAACGTCGCTTTTTGCCAATAGATTCACTGAATCAACTGTTTCACCAATTACTGATACACCATCTACATAGAAAGCTGACTGCTGTGTCTCTACTTGATCAACCTGCTTTTTTGTATGACCTTTCTTTACAACTGCATGAAGTTTACTTGATTTGCAAACTGTTTGGAAATGGTTCCATTTTTTACACTTGTGACATTGCTGACAGAATGCTAAACATTTCTCTCTTTTAGACTTGCACCACAGTTGCGACAGTTAACAATAAAGCTGGCCTTGGGTTTTGCTGATTCATGCTTGCACTGTGCTGAGCATGCTCCTTTAACTGAACTGGTCTTAGAACTTGCTGGAAAACTACGTGCTTTCCTAGATGAGCCAGCAGGGGCTGTGGCTGCCATGTGCTTAGGCCTACTTCTGTTTGCCACGTGTTGCATGCTGTCTACATTTGCTCTGGAGCCTGCTGAAACCATGCTCTTATTACTTGCAAGCATACTTGTGTGTTTTTCTGTCACTTCATGGATTTGACTAATCTCTATAGCTTTACTCATTGTTAAATCATTGTCATAAAGCAAGATCTTTCTCACAGCAGCACTATTCCTGTCCTTTATTAACTCTTCTTTTTAGTAACCAAACCAACACGTTTTAGCCTTGTTTATCAGATCAGTTATATGAGCTGCAAAAGTTTCTCCTGGTTTCTGATCTCTTGTGTACAACAAATACCTGTCTAGTGTAATATTTGTCTGGGGCTTACACATTTGTCTGAACTTGCTCTTCAAACACTTGGGGTCTTCCCTTGACTCAGCCTGTACAACAACACGACGGTTTTCACCTTCTCCTTCATATACTGCTGGTGCATACACAAATGAACGCTCACTTTCTACGGCCTCTGACCCAGCTATGTTTAGTAAAATGAATGCCTTGATGCATGTATCTTTATCTGAATAAGCTGCTTGTATAAAAATATTGTACTCTTGCTCAAATATTCTCCAATTCTCTGAAATATTCTGATCAAATATAAGAGATAAGGGCTTTCAAAATCCGTCTGCCAAATTAACACATACCAGTGAAGGGTTTTGCAAATAAGCACGAACACATACACATACACATGTGCCAGAAATCTATGCCAGTACTTGTAACTTTGCCCAATAGCACAACGAGCCCCTGTATAACTGAGCTTTGCGAAATAAGTTTCTCTCTGGCAGGTAATACTCTTGAAATTGCTGTATTGCATGAAATCACCTCCTATCAGTTTAAGAAACATATCAAATAACTGCACGATGCAAGCCTTTGTGTAACAACTTTCCAATAAGTTTCTAGGGCACCGTAATACTTTTGAAATTATTGTATTGCAAAAGAAATTTATCATCATTTTAAGAAAGACTTCAAATGACTGCACAAGGTGAATGAACTAGGCAGGAGAAGCTCAGAGTCAATAACAAATAAACTGTTCACAGCATACTGAAACTTCCCCAAAATGGCGATACCTTTCTAGGGCATTCTTTACAGTACAAGGAACACTCTGTAATGATGGCACTTTACAAATAGACACACCTAGCACAAGAAACTTTTCGAAATGGCTATACTTTGACTGCACTTTACTTTGTGCACAAATAACTTTTCGAAATACATACTGTTAGAAGTAATAAGCACACACTGTAAGCACTTTCCACACTTTGAGATACTTTGAATAACTCTAGTTATGCCACCCTTGATACAATATGAAGCCGTAGTTATGCCAAAACCCAGCACTTTGCCAAAAAACATGCAGTCACCTTGCTTTATTTATGCTTAATGTGCCCTTTTTGCCCTTATTATATTCGTTTTGCTCGTTTAATCTCTTTTCATGCCTATTATACTTTTCTTGTGCTCGTTTTACTCTAAACATGCCCGTTTTGCCTTAAACATACTCATTTTACTTTTCTGTTAATCATTTCATCAAAAACCTTTACTTTAAACATTTCCCGTAGTTAATAAGGCTTTCATGTCTCCTGCTTGTTTAATAATGTATTCTGTGCAGTTGTAATGCCCCGTTTTGTGCTTTTTATGAAATAAGTAGTTTGTGAATATTCTCATTACCTTTGATTCTTTTCTGGCTCTTTTTTGTCCTCATTTCTCTTAGTTTACCTTCACTGTCATCTCCACACCTCATGGCTCCGAATATTATTCTCTGTGATCCCGGTTCTGACACCACATCGCTCTCCTACTTTGGGCACAATAGAAGAGTCTTCGTGGGTTCTGTTCCAGCAGCTTTATTTTATACAAACACATTATGATATCATGATAGAAGTTTACTGACTTTAAATTAAGTAAGTTATATACAAACTAACTGCTGCAATCCTACATGCTTCCTCGCTGGCTGCACTCTCAAAATGGCACTAGGAATGGCACGTGCCTGGCATTTATACATGCACGCTTAGTCTTTGACATGTTTCTTAAAGACACAGCACATGGCATGTGCACTCTGATCTACAAAGTACATAATGATTCTTTTAAAAATTAGACTTCCATAATATTGATTTGAATGTTATGCATGGCAAACGTGGTTTACAGGTTCATAGGTTGGTACTAGGCTATCGGCCCTAGGGCCTATACAAGCCTAGCTATAAAAATTCCCTGGCTATTTCTTCCCACAATATTTACTTCCCTGGACCCCTGTCTAGTAGGGCGACTGATGTGATCCCAGTGGTGAATTTCCTATCTCCCATCCAATCGTCAAGGTTCCTTTTGAAGAGGGCCAAAGAGGCACTCTGCTTGACATGTATGGGCAATCTATTCCAGAGTCTGGGGAGTCTCTGGGTCAGGAACCTATTCCACCAGCATGTTTTGTTTATTGTGATGACAAGGTTTACACCCCTGGAGCATGTAGCTCTGAGGGATTGGGATTTCATTAAGTGTAGCATGTCCAACAGCTCTGGGTTTGACATGGCCTTGTATGTTAAGCAGAGATCACCTCTGAGTAGACGATATGTGACAGAGTATAACTGGAGTTTTTTTTAGATGGTCAGCATAGGGCATCTGCTTTTGGCCTGCGATTCTTTTAGTGAGGTATTTCTGCAGCCTTTCCAGTTGTTGCAGTTGTCTTGAGAGGTACACACCAAATGAGGCATTGTATTCTATAATGGGTTTAATGAGGGATTAGTACAGTGTGACAATGACTTCCTTTTTTCTGGATGAAAAGCCCTTAGTGACTAGGTGTGCCACATAGAAGGATTTCCTAATTGTTGTGGTGATGTGGTTATCAAAGGTGAGAACACTGTCCACTTGTGTCCCTAAGTCTCTTATCACACTTTCTGTGTTTAGTGTACTGCCACCTATGTGGTAATTTACAGGTACATGTTTTTTCCCAGAGGGGATAACTATACATTTCTTGCCATTGAGCTTGAGCCCATGGCTCTGGCACCAAGCATCTGTTTCTGTAAGACCCTTTTGTAGAATATCCACATCATTTGGGGATTCAATAATGGCTCCCAGTTTGCAGTCATCTGCAAACTTTGTTAGCCTGAGTCCTTTAGTGTTGGCCTGTATTTCAGAGAAGTAGATGCCAGACAAGAGCGGTCCCAGGACTGAACCCTGAGGTACTTCACTTGTCACTTGTCTGGAGCTGGATTTGGAGTCGGCTACATTTACAGTGGGGGTTCTGTCAGTAAGCCAGTTGGCAACCCATTGAGTGATGTAGGGATTAATGCCCAGCTTAGTAAGTTTATCTATGATTCCAGAGTGGGGATGCTGTCAAAGGCCTTGGCGAGGTCCAGATAGGTTGTGTGGACCACCTTACCCTTCGTCCACAGCTCTGAAGACTGATTCGAAGAAGTCAATCAGGTTCAGGAGACAAGATCGGCTCTTCATGAACCCAAACTGGGTGGGGTCCAGTGGTTGAAGGTTGCCAATGTCTTTGTTTATAAGTTCTATGACAATATGTTCCATGGCCTTGCAGATCAGGCTCGTCAGACTGATGGGGTGGTAGTTCCCAGGATCCAAGGTGGATGCCTCCCTGTGGAGTGGGATAACTGTAGCTGTGCGCCACTCAGTGGGCACGAAGCCTGAGGTGAGGCTATGATTAAACATGACACTTAGGTGAGGTGCCAGTTCATTTTGTAGTTCATGTAGTACACAGCCCGGGATGTCATCTGGTCCCATGGATGCTGTATTCTTAGCTTTGGAGAGTGTGTTTTTTACCTGTGTGGCCATTATTACCGGAATTTGGCAATCTTTCAGTATTGAGATGGGCCCTTTAGGGGGTGAGAGGGGTGAAGTTGGCACTGAATCGATCTGCCAGGATATTGGCAATATCCTTGGGATCAGTATATTTAATGCCATTCTGCTGTAGCTTAGAGCAGATCTGAGCATTGCCATTTAGATTCTTGACATAGCTATAGAATGCCTTGTGGTTGTCTTTGGAATCTTTGGCAATTTTATTTTCGTAATTAGCTTTGGAGGATTTATGAGGGATCTCAGCTTCTTACTGAGGCTGGTAAGGGAGTTTTTTGCATCCTGGGATTTTCCTGTTTTCTGCAACAGTTTCTTCCTTTTGTTGTAAAGTTTGTTTATGGCAGGGGACCACCAGATTGGCTTCCTTTTTTTGGAGGAGAGTCTCTTGGTTCTATTTGGGATGGCACGATTCATGCATGAGTGGATGTGCTCATACAGTGCCTTAGTGTAGAATGCAGCAGTCGAACTTTCAGTTCCCGTCTGCATGGGTGTCATGAAGTTTGTTACTTCTGACTTGAGTAGCATGAAGTTGGCTTTGGAAAAGTTTTGTACGGAGGTTTCCTTACTGGGGGGTGGAGGAGGGATATGGATGTCAAGGGTGATTAGCTTATGGTCAGACCTGACCAACAAGGGGCTGACCATAGGTGTAGAGCATCAATTTCCCATGTTAGTAATGACCAGGTCTAGGATATTGGAGCCCCTGATGGGACTATGGATTAGATGATCCAGGGCATTGGAATTTATGAATTCCAAGAACCGTTGGGAAAAGGTGTTGGTACATGAGTAGTTTTCCCAGTTAATGGCAGGGTAGTTGAAATCACCCAGTATTAGTGTGTTTGGTTGTATCTTAATATTTTCCAGTATGTTTAGAAAGGTGTAGTGAGTATCTTGGGGCATGGTGGGGGATCTGTAGCAAGCTACAATTTGGATTGCAGTCTTACCTAGTGTTAGTTGCACCTGGAGAGTTTCAGACACATTGTGTTGGGCAACTAGCCTGGTGGTGTGAAATCCTTGGTGAATATGGACACTCCTCCACCTTTAGTGTTTCGGTCCTGGTTTGGTGGCCAAAAGTGCGGTAAGAGTTGTAGCCTGGTATTGCAGGGGTGCACTCTGGAGCCTTGAACCAGGTCTCAGTTACTGCACAGATATCGATGTTCTCCATTTTTAGGAGTGCCTCGAGAGAGTGTATTTTGAGGTTTAGACTTCTAGCATTGAGTAGCATTACCTTCAGATTTTGCATGGTTGTACCTGTTACGGTGCTAGTTTTGTCCTTTGAACTTTGCCTAAAAAAGGCACTATAGGGGTGGCAAGAGCCTTAGCCAGTAACCTGAATCCCAGGGGTGATAAGTGCAGACCATCTCTGGCAAAGCATTGTGGTCTGTCAATCATGTCGTCCCAGACAGATACTGGATCCCCTTTGAATGACACTAGAAGCTTAGCCAATTGTTGAAGTCAATCATTTTGTCCTTATACTATGGTATCATTCTGGGCGATGACAGGATGCTGCTCAGGGTTAAGGTCATACTTGCCTGGTCCACATGATCTGAGAACTCTTCCATGTCTCTTTTCATGTAGTCCAGGGAGATATGTCTCAAGTAATTCAGTCCAACATGGACAATGACAGAGTCATATTTGTACTTGTTGTGGAGTGACTTGAGTGCATGCATTATGTGGTGGATCCTGGCACCCAACAGGCAGCTGACTGTAATTTTCTCCTTGTTTAGCCTGGTGAGTGAGACATCAGTGTACCTGACTATAGAGTCACCTATAACTAAAGTGTTGGGTACGTTGTCTTGCCTTAGGGGCTGTTATTGGATGGTACACTGGTGTTGTGAGCTATGTGACACTTTGGTTGTGATTTGTGTTTGCATTTCAGCTTCAGAGGTCCTTGTTGCTTGGGGAGGTTACTGTTAAGGGCCTCTGCATATGAGGGTTTAGTGTTGCTATGTGAGGGTGTTGGTGGTGTGGGTTTAGAAGGCCTATGTGTTGCTTGAGGTGTAGTGTGGGTGTTAACCTTCTCCTCTTGACTGTCTAGAACAATCTTGGGTGGAGAGAGCTTTGCTTCCAGTTTGGCTATGTAAGTGCATGTCTCGCAGGTTGTAGTGTTGGGTGGTAGGAGGAGAGGGTTGCCTGTGTACATGAGGCAATTGCTGCATTGCCCCAGTATGTCCAGACACAATGTTTGCCATAGGTAGATCCCCTTATAACCCTGCATTTCATATACCCTGCTCATGTATCATCTTGCAGTCCATATGAATTGTGGATGCAGCACAGCACTGTCAGCTCTGGCCCATGTATGATTCCGACAGCATTTGGACAGTCTTGAAGGTTGTACCTAATGTCATGAAATGCTCCTGGTGGGGTCATGGGAGGAGAAAATAACTAATAGGAGTGTAGCACAAATAGGAGACTTAGCAAGCAATGAAGATATGGGTTCTGTTTTTCTTGGGTATGATATATGACAGTGGTGTGGGTTGACTACTGTCTCAGTTTACTGCCCACGGACACAGGAAGCTGTTCAGAATAAATGGAATACAGACAAGGAAGGGAGGATAGCAAAATGTTCATTAGGAGCTTCTTTCTAGTTTATTCTGACTAAGATGATGGAGCTTATAATGTGATCCCCTAACTGACTAGTCAGAAAGAATGAAATGAGTCCTTATTTGCAAAGTATTGTCTAAAGATAAATACATTATAAGTGCAAGAAAATTAGCAGCATCTGGGGATATATCTGGGAGAAGGAGGCTCGGTTAATCTATGTTGAAATTTGGAATAAAGCTGCTATAGCCAAAGCACTCCATACTCTACTGTATTACAGCCAGTGCAGTTCTAACAGATGGCTACACTGCACAACCTCCTAGTCACGATCAGTTGTGTATGTGTGCTGTTAGTTGGGAGTGGGCTGCAACATGGAGCAGCACTTTTGAACCTGGAATAAAATTATGGTGGATGCATTATAAATTGCAACAGTTGTGAGTGTACATGGAATTAATGTTATGTATGTCAATAGCTTTTATGTAGCAAACATGCCATACTTATTATTAAGGGTTACAGAAATGTAAAGTCATAAATAGAAAGCTAAAGCATGTGGAATTTCTATTTGCATGATAACTTAACCATAAAACATTTAAAACCCAAAATTTTAAGTAAATTCCTTAAAGTCCATAGTACAATGGCAGATGATAAGTCACTACCTGTGTTATTCAGTGAGAGATTGGGTGGGACCAGAATGGATTTTGAGATGGGCTTGGGGGTCTGTGCAAAATGGATGTGTTGTCCTCAGACATCACACTGTCTTAATACATCTCTGTGGTGCCTAGTAGAGAAAATGTGTGCAATGGTATATCCATAAATAAAATACATAGAAGGGAGAAAGAGAGCACTGTTATGTGCTTTTGTATTTCCAACCCAGCATCTAAGTTCTAGAGTTCCACAGTACAAAATGAGATTCAGATTTGCAAAAAAGTCCCACTTTGAAAGTGGTAATCAGTGTTGCTGCTTCACAGCACCTTGTTTCCCAGCTTGGTTCACAACGGGGGGTGCCTTCTCTTTGGAGTCTGCATGTCTGCCCTATGCCTGGATGGGTTTTCACCAGGTGCTTCATTTTCTTTGCACATCCCAAAGACATGCCGTAGGTGAATTGACAATCTTTGAAGCATGCCATGTTTGACTGTGTGTGCATACATGTGTACTTGTGTGTGTGTCTTTTTGTGTATGTGTCTGCATTCTGCAATGGGTAGTACCCCATCAGAGTAAGTTTCTCTGTCTTGAGCCATCTGAGTTTAGGTATATACCCCAGCTCTTCTGGGATCTTAAACTGTAGTGAAGGGGTAATCTGAGCAAGAAAATATTTTTAGCCCTCCATTTCCAGTTCAAAAACACATAGCAAATAGTAAAACGTATAGCTTCTTTCTACTATTTTCATATTTTGCTATCGTTCTTAAGAAGTTACTCACAGCATAAAAAGCACCACAATAAGCTCATTTACATTAAAGCTGCTGTTCAGTAAGAAGAAATACAACACACAGCATTAGCACCATTCTTAGTAAAGCTTAGTGACTAGACTGCTATCTACAACATTATGACAGAAAGAAGTATCCAGAAATATGTGTCTTATCCCATAGTTTTCTCTGTCCTAAGTATGGCATATCCTTTTCTGCACCATCTAGGTCATGCTAATTAGCTTATCAGCATACATGCTGCCTGCTGATTCCTCTTTTCATTATGTACTGTCTGCTTGTGGTAGCTCATTACTGAGGGATTCCTCAGCACAGCATTAGCTGCTGCTTTCAGGAGGGGCAACTTGCCAGTATAATGTAATACAAACTGAAGCATCTAAAATTCTTCAAAATGAGAAGTTTTGCTTAGTTGAGGGAACTTTGTGATAAAGTCAAGTAGACATGGAGACTATGCTTTCAGACATCTGACAGCTTTGAGCCATTGTCTTTGTATTGTATTAAAAAGAAGGGGATCTTCACTTCAGCATACATAAAAATAATTAGCAAAATAACAGTTAGACTAGACTGCATCAGTAAAAAGAAAAAAAAGAAGAGACGATTTTTAAACAGTAAGATATTCCTAGGTTATGCTGTACTGCTGAAGTTAATGATGTCCTAGGAGATGTACGATGGCATGAGATATAATTGTGTTTCACACTGTTGTGAGAGATTGACTAACATGAAAAATCAGAACCCTCGTTCCCAAGGACTATGACATTATTCATATTAGTCAGTGTCTCTTAACTTTACTCCTTCTATCAGTCATATTTAAAAAATAGCGTGCTTACTTGGTAACAAGAAATGGTGACTGACTGAGTGCACAAAGGTAAGGAAATTATACTTTACAAAGTGTACTGCACATAGTCACAGATGCACAAACTACACAGAAGGAAATGAGTATACAAAGCAAACTAACTCTTTTTTGGCATGCCACCAATGATACAAGCCATCCCAGGGAATGTACAACATAGGATACATACATACATGCATACATACATACCTACTATGAGAGCAGCAGAAGTACAGTAGTAAGTCAACATGACTGAATTACTGGTTCTTAAACCTCAAAGCTACTGTAGAACCCCAGTAATACTATTGATCAGAAGAAATGGTTCCTCTGTACTGTGAATATACAGACTCTTTGAGTAACAGCAAACTATGGTGATTATAATGGGTCACAGAAACTCTGCAGACAAGCCATGGAACACTGTTTTGTTTCTCCGAATGTGGCAAACGTGGATCTATATTACATTGTCGAACTCACAGGAGTTCGAACGATGTAATATCGAACCATGTAGTTTGAAACCCAAGGATTACGAAAACACAGAACAGCAATTTTTTTTCCCAGGGAAAAAAAAATCGCTGCTCCGGTACCAAAAAAAAAAAAACACGTACACTTTAAACTTAAACTAATGTGGAGTGCTTCGTCCCCCACACCACCCAATGTGAGGGGCTGTGTCCCCCACCCCCCTACTTAAATATACCACCTCCAAGATTGCACCACAGTGGAGGAAATAGCAAAGCCATGAAAACGGCCCACCAATTTTTTTTCCCTGGGAAAAAAATCTGTGTGCTGTGGCTTTGCTATTTTTGGATTTCAAACATTTGGGTTCGATATTACAACATTCGGACTCCTCTGAGTTCAACGTTATAATATAGACCCGGCAAATGCAGCATAGGGGTACTCAGGTATCTGCTGAAATTCTAAGTACAGTAACTGTGATAGTCAGAGTAGTGGAAATGTGGCTCTTCTGTAGTTGGTTGAGGTGAAATTCCCCAAGCTTTATTTGCCTGCAGGAAAAAATATTGTGACGGAATATTGATCACTTTTTCCCTTAGCAAGTCATTGCCAGTGTCATTTCTAACTGTGTGCTGGCAGTTATTGACATCTTTTTAGATATTCCTCCCTTCTTCAAGTTGGTGAAACCATGGGTTTGGTATATATAATTTTGGGGAGCATGCCCCCCCCACATCATAGGTGTGGGGAGGTTGCACCCTACAGAAAACACTTAAAGTTAAATTTTTTTATCTTTGTATGCTTTGGGCATTTTTTTTTTGTTATTTTGGGTCTTCTGCTTTCTGGAAGTCATTGATTCATAGTAGATCCAGACGAAGAAGGTAAACATGTTTAAGAATACACAATAACTCTGATATTGTAGTATCTCATAGTATCCCGTTTTAAGGTACTGTGATTCCAAAATGTGGTAATTGTAGCAACCACATTGAGGAGTGCAGTTAGACTAAAACTTTCATGAATAAATGCATAAAAGGTGTAAAACTGAATTTTGAAATTCCTATTTTTAATTGCAGTTTATTTTTGAAGTATTGAGGCTTATATTACTGAATCTGAAACATCTTATAGGGAGAAAAAATATAGACATTAAGGATTCTAAACTATCATGATATGAAATAATTTAGCTTAACAAAACCTGCTCTGTTCACAGTGTGGCAGTTTATTTCATTAAAATATCATGAGCTGAACCTTTAAGGTTACATTTTAATTAAGACATAACATTCTTCATCAGTCTGTATACAAGGCATTGCCAAAGAAAGACTATAGTGACAATCTTGCAGGGACATGTGAGAAGATCCAGTCGAACAGCCACTATGCTGTTGTCTCCTGTTAACCTGCTGTTGCTGATTACATAAAATAACCTTCTTAAGTATTCAGCGAGTTTTATAGTATTATGAAGGTCAAGAATGCATATGAAGACAGACTTAGGACATCTTATAATAAACACAGGAGAATGCTGGCAAGGGTAGGAACAGAGGTCCGATCAGTACCATCAGAAACTGTCTCTCTCCCTCTCTATGTGTATATATATATATATATATATATATATATATATATATATATATATATATATATATATATATCATAATCATAGATGGTGACAAGATTGTATTAATTAGCACAGCACAGGTTTTGATTTATACAATACATTTGTAGCCATACCACTGAATAAGTCTCTAGAAAACATAACATCATAGCAAATGACTGTGCAATAAAAGATTTCATGGTGAAAAAAAAAACACATTGTGATGAATATTGTTAGTTTATTTGTAGAGATCCCTGTCCTGTCTCAGCCTTGCCTTTCAGCATGGCTGTTGTACATAATTGTTACAGCCATGTGATGGTGCCACATATGACTGCCAAAATCAACTTAAGATGTTTGAGGGATATAAAATGTGTGTTCTGAATTTTTTGAAGCTATACATTTCTTTATTTTTATGTTTGTTTTGTGGTACAGTCCAGTGCTACACACTTATTAAAATGATTATGCATGGTGGGGGATAGGGGTTGAGGGAAGCTGGTAAGTACACACATTGAAAAGGGGAGGAACTAAAACATGGACACAGTGTACTGTGAAGTTACAGGTGGAAGCACAAACTTAGATGATGGATAGGAAAGGGAGGAAGGGAAAAGGGGACTTTTTTTTAGAAAATATAAAATTGTGATTCTTTATTTAATCATGTTACTCATGATAAATGCTTCTAATGAATGCATGAACATGTCATTATATTTTCACTGCTTTGTAATTTAATTGTTGCTTGATGCAATGTTTATTGTAAAGAGTGAAGGTTTTCTCCCTGGGCCTCCATTGAAATTGAACCTTGGCTCAGTTTGACAATCCCTGTTAAGAAATGTAAATACTAAATTAATAACTGCATGAAGGGCACTATTTCAAAGAGGGACAGGGCCCAGGGATATATTATAATATGTGTTGTGTACTGTGTATTATAGGTCAGTAGAGGGGTACAAACTACTGGTTGACATACAGAATGACAGGTCTAAAAGAAACAGGGATACTGAACCATTTACACGAACCTAGTGGAGCATATCATTTCTCCATTCCTATCCTTATAAGTGAAAAGAAAAGGCAGAGTGGGGGAAGAAACAGACGTTAAGGAGTTTATGCATCTTGGCCGCTTGAGCATAAATGGAGGTAAAGATTACCCTATAATCAGGGATTGAACTGGACTCCAGTGCTGATGTGAGAGCTAAGTCATCAAACAAAACTCTCAATTCACCACTAAGCCTTTGTGTCTCCATCCTTAATTCTGGTCATATGCTTTGTGCAGTGACTGAAAAACGATGAGGTCATACATTCAAATGGCAGAAGTGAGGCTCCTTTGCATGGTAGCTGAGCTCACTCTACACAATAAAGTGAGGACTATGTCAATCTCAAGATCTCGGAGTGCAGCCCCATCGCCTTTTCCTTCTCCTTTGTGCTGAGAAGAGTCACCTGAGGTACTTTGGGCATCTTGTGAGGAAGCCAGTTTGGCATCCCTTCTGGAAGGCTACCAGGCATGGACCATTGAGTGGGGACCCCATAGCAGACCCAGGACAGGTTGGTGAGATTTTGTTTCTCAGATTACTTGGGAATACAGGATGACTTGGAGACAGTTTCTGATATATCTTGCTCATCTTGCAGCTACCATGATCCCTACCATCACAAGCAGTCTAGAAAAGAAACAAATGAATGCAGAAAAAAATAGAAGTTTTTTTTTTTTAGGATTCTGTTGCTCCATAAGTATGTTCAGCTGGTGGTTGGCAGCATTGCTGTTGTAATCAGATGCTCTAGGTCATGTCTTTGACCTTTACAGTCAACAGTTGTATGGCAAGCCAGAATGTGGTTGTCTATGCTGACAGCAGTGTGTCAAGGACGTTTTCTCTGACAGAGTTTCTGATGCATGGAACAGGATACCAAAGTATATTAAAGCAACTACTAGTTTAGATATTTTTAAGAACGGCCTGGACACTTATTATGGGAACAAGTGTTTTGGTATGTTGGCAAGCTAGAAGGGCATTAATGCCCATGCTTGAAATATTTGTATAAATGTATTTGTATGTATGTTTTATAATGATTAGTCATCAAGTAACTTAGCCAGCAACCAAAACAGTAACCAAAGCATGTCGACCAATCATTCTGTCACTAATACAGCACATCCACAATTAGTGCATCAAAAAAAGGAAATGTTATAGTCATAAATAAATAGCATTAAGAATTTACCTTATATGCCTTCGGTCAGATAAAACACTTCAGGATGTGCAAACAGAAATTTTATTCTTACAGTGCTGGGAGACAATCTTCATTGCAGTTGTTAAATCAGTCCCTCTGAAGAGAGACAAACTACATCTTTTATACATTTTCTTATCAAAACTGATCACACAGTTTTATTACGTTACAATGATTCTGACTAATGAAAAACTTTGCAAATGTCCTCATCCCTCATGATTTTCGCCTCGGACTTCACTTGAACAGCTTTCTATACATGATCCACCTGCTTCCAAGGGATCTTGTTTCTGACCTTGGATGATTCAAACCTTCCCTAGCAACAATGCACTCCTAGCCTGGAGGAGTCAGGCTAACAAATTCCTTTTTGCAGTAACTAACATGCCTTGACTTCATGCTACATGTACTTTTTCCTTATTACATATTAAAAGACTGCAGTTAGGACACAGTAATAATTTTAGCTTATGAAGTTGTATTTTTCCCAGCCCTGCATACAAATTATATTTGCTTTTTAACAATCATATTAAAGCAACATTAATAAACTGAAATTAATATACATTTTAATAACTAATCTTGTCCCATAACAGTTTCCTCCCTCTGACACTATCAGTGTCATACCATACATGTAATTATATTTTTAATTTTCTTAACTTGATAAAGTGCGCCTCTGCATCATAGTAATCATCATCTGTTATCAAAAAATTGTCATTGATTGGTGCATGCAGTGGCATTTCATGTGCAGGTGAGGTTAAACATCTTGTAATCACAGACTTCAGAATAGAAAATACCAAAATGATCACAAATATAATAAGTACAATGACAATACCCTGGATTATGCTAGTTCCCAGATTACCAAAAATACTGCCCATCCATCCAAAAAATGTCCATTTGATGTGCTGTCTAAATCTTTGGCCTTTTGCTCCATGAAATTTTCCAGTTTTTCCTGTTCATCATGATAGTCACTAATATATGGACAGCAACGACTCCCTATGAGTGCACATGACCCCCTTTCGCAGCAAGCATTATATCAAGTGCCATTCGATTTTGCAACACCACAGTTAGCATTTCAGTCATTTCTCAATTTGCCATCTTGATGTGATGTGAAGTTTCGTTGGCCACCTCCTGCAGAATTTGAGCAAGCATGGTGATTTCAAGCGTTGTCCTTTGCACTCCACACCCAGGATTAAAAAATGTAAATACTTGCTCTGTCCAGTGGATTGCTC
Organism: Protopterus annectens; assembly: GCF_019279795.1. Lineage (NCBI taxonomy): Eukaryota > Metazoa > Chordata > Ceratodontiformes > Protopteridae > Protopterus > Protopterus annectens. Next base: position 422,528,195 of record NC_056732.1, read on the forward strand.
ACTTATTTCTCAGTCTACCTGCTGGTGGGTGTTCGAAGTATTGAATAGCAGGAGTAATATAGCCTACAAAGCAACATCCAGACCCGTTTGTAGGCAACCAGGGGTAGGCACGATCACCACAGATGTAGTAACGGTTACTTATCATGCCCATGCCATGCCCCCGGTCATAGCTTTTTAAGTGCAAAGAGTCTAACACACTTTCATTTACTTTTTCCTACTGGTACAGTCCCATTTCTAGAATAACATGTGTCTTCATGATGTGTGGTTGCAAGCTGAAGAGACATGACCTTTGAAAAAGCTGTTACATTGCACCAGGTTAAGCTGATGTCATTAAGGTACTTTTCAAATGACACCTGTGATGCAGGGATGGGAATCATAGGAATCCCTGCCTTAGAATGATGAGGTATATGCGAACATATCCAGCAGTTTGTTTTGTTTAGATTTTTGGCATACTGCCAAAGGACCAGCAAGAAACTGTTTTCTCTCAACCAGTTTATAAAAGGGAACAGCTGCAGCAGAAACAAAGCAAAAGTACCTGTTGTCACTGGATTCATCATGGACTGCTACCGAAGTTGACCTCACTGGACCGATGATTTATCTGTCACATTTCAATCTCCCTCTGTTGTCTGTGATGATTCATCTGGGGTCCCCACACATCTTCTTGCAATGAGATGAATCGATCCATGTTGGTAGTCCTGCACATCGAACTGCAGTCAAAGTGGTTAACAGGATCTAAAAAGGCCCCTTCCACCTCTGGCTCAGGCAGTCTTTCCTCTGGAAAATTTTCACATTCACCCAATCACCCGGTCGTAGTTGATGACAGGGCTGGTCAGGAGGCTTTGGTAACACTGCTCTTACTGTTCAATGATGTTGCTGCAAGATATTAATGAGTTTCCTGCAGTAAAAAAACATTGCATCATCTGACAAAGTTAAATCGGCATTTCCCACTGGAGGGGTAGCTGGAAGGGCTATGGGTCTCCCCATTAATATTTCATATGGACTCAACTTCATTGTGGCATTCAGTAAGGCCCTCATACTCATTAATGCTAAGGGAAGGGATTCAGGTCACTTTAAGTGGGTTTCAGCACAAATCTTCAAAATTTTATTTTTAAGGGTCCTGTTTACCCTTTCCACTAATGCAGATGACTGAGAAAGGTTGGGTCAGTGAAGACTCAACTTAGTATTAAAAATGTTACATAGTTCTTTACACAGTGCGTTATTAAAATGTGTCCCCTGGTCACTATTAATGCTGGGCATACCAAATCTCATTATAAATTCAGCAAATGTTTTAATAATTGTGACTGCATCAGCTTTGTGACAAGGGTAAGCTTCCACCCATGCTGAGAACATACACACTACCACCAAAATAAATTGTAGATTATTAGTCTTAGGCATCTGGATGAAATCCAGCTGTATGTTAACAAAAGGTCCCCACGGTGGAGGTAAACATGCAGATTTGCTGTTGGCATGTTTGCTTATGTTATACACCAAACATATACTGCAGTGTTGTACATACTGAAGTATCAAAGAAGAGACATGAGGGGCATAACAACTTTGGGTAATTTGATTAAATAAAACTGTCTTACCTGTATGGGCTGGTAAATGATATGCCCTTATTAGGTAAGATAGCAAAGAGGCAGGCACCATCAGTCGGCCATCCGGATATTGCCATATGCCATCAGAGGATTTTCTACATCCATCCTTGAGCCACCTCAGAACTTCTCCCTGTGATGCCTCAGCTTGAAAGGCTGACAACTTTTCAAAATCAAACACATCATTACTGTTGCAGTTTGTTATGGTTAACATACACAGATTTTTGCAACAATCTACTACTGTTTATTTAGCAGCTTGGTCTGCTAAATAGTTGCCCTTTGTTATAACATCCTTGCCTTTTTGATGTGCACAACATTTGATTGCAGACAGCCTCTTAAGTAGCAAAAGTGCATCTAACAATGATTTTATGTACCCTGAATTTCTAATTTGATTTCCTGAAGAGGTCAAAAACCCACTCTCTTTTTAAAGTTGCCCAAAGTCATGTACCACCCTGAAAGCATAACGGCTGTCTGTAAAAATATTGGCCACCTTGTCTTTGGGTAACTCACAAGCTTTTTGCAAAGCCACTAGATCAGCTATTTGAGCAGAATGAACACCCTCTTATCTTTGTTGCAACGATATTGTTTCTTCAGTGCAAATGGCTATTCCCGAGAGTAGCTTCCCTGTTTAATCTCTTTCACTGGAGCCGTCCACGAACAAATTCAAGTCAGCATTGGGTATAGGAGTGTCCTTTAAGTCCTCCCTAGGAGAAAGTAAATAGTTAGTTACACACACACAATCATGCTCTTCACCATCCTCAGCAGTAGGCAACAAACAGGACAGCGGATCAGAGAAATAGATGGATCAGAAAGAAGTGTAAGTTCATATGACGTGCAGTCGAGAGTGGTTGAGTTTTCATTTTAAGCAAAAGAGATGATACAGAATGAGGGACAGCTACTGTGAGATCATGCCCAAGCACCAACGATTGTGCCAGATTAACTAGAATGGCAGCAGCAGGAACTGCCCTTAAACAGAGTGAAAAACCTTTTGCAAAAGAATCAAGTGCTGTGCTGTAATAAGCTAATGGACGATAGCTGTCCCATTGTTTTTGTGCAAGCACTCCTTGAGCAAATCCATTTCTTTCATGACAAAATAAAATAAAAGGTTCATTATAGTTTGTTAACCCTAAAGCTGGGCAGTAGCTAAAGCTTGCTTCAAGTTCTGAAATGAATTTTCCTCTTCATTATTCCAAAGGAGAGGCTCTGGTGTATCCTGCTTTAAAAGATTTGTCAAAGGTTTGGCAATTTCTGTGTAGTTAGGCATCCACTGTCTGCAGTATCCTGTCATACCTAAGAAAGACTTAAGCTGTCTCTGAGTAGTCAGACGTGGGGCCTTAGATATTGCATCAATACAAGATGGTAATACTTGCCTGCTACCCTGAGACATTAAATGACCAAGATAACATACCTGAGATGACCACAATTGTAGTTTTTCTCCAGACACTTTCTGTTCCTTCTCTGCAAGGATAGTCAGAAGATGCAAGGTATCCTGTTGACATTGCTGAAAGGAATTTGATGCTATCAGTAAATCATCTACATATTGTACTAACACAAACCCACCCGAAAATGTCACTTTCTCCAAATCTTTTTTTTCAGAATTTGAGAAAATAATGAAGGAGATTCAGTATATCCTTGGGGCAACCGTGTCCAGGTATATTACTGTCCCTGATAAGTAAAAGCAAACAGAAACTGACTGTCAGGGTGAATAAGTATAGAAAAGAATGCTGAACATAAATCTATCACAGAAAAGTAACTAGCTGTAGGTGGTATGCAACTCAGTATTGTTGCTGGATTTGCAACAAAAGGAAGAGTAGGCAGTACTTATTATTTACAGCCATTTAGTCTTCTACATATCTATAAGTATCCTTTCCTGGCTTTTTCACTGGAAAAATAGGAGTATCACATGGGCTTTTAGCTGGTATTATTATTCCTTGCTGTGTAGAGACTGAATTACAGGTTTGATTCCCTGTTCTGCTTCTGGCTTTAGTGGATATTGTGGAACTCTGGGGAGAGGTTTTGATGGATTTAATTTTATTTTTACTGGTTCTGCTGATTTCAGTATACCTACTTCATTTGCATGCTTAGCCCACAAGCTGGCAGGTACCTGCTGTAGTAACTCTCCATCTGCCTGTATGCTTCCATCAGGCTGTTTCTCAACTTCTGCTAAAACTGCCAATACTTCCTCCTTTGATTTTGCTGGAACATTTAGATACACCCCTTCTAGGGTATAGTAAATAGTACAACCCAGCTTACATAACAAATCTCTTCCTAGTAAGTTTACTGGTGTAGTAGTACTCAAAAGAAAAGAATGCTTTTCTTCGCTCAGACCTAAAGAAATGGGGATGGGTTATGAAACAGGATACGTAATCGTAGTACTTGTTACTCCAGCTGCCTTTACTTCATACTCTGATACTGCTATTTGACTATCTGAAGTAATTTTTAAGATTGACCTAGTGGCTCCAGTGTCTTCCAGAAATGGGGTTTTCTTTGAATTTATTTTCATCTTAACCTAGGGCCTATTTTGATCTATTGGCATTAGAGGGTTAAGATTCACTTCTGTATTATTTCCTTGACCTAGTCAGTATGGAGCTTCCTGACTCCTTCCAATCTGAGGAGGTGGTGGAGGAAAAACTGCATTATTATAATTTGGTTGCCACTCAGTCCAAATTGAACTCTTTGCATTTGCCTGTGTGGGCACTCCCCTCTCCAATGTCCTGCTTCTCCACAATTAAAACAAGACATGTTAGATGAAGCCAGAGGGGCACTACCATCTCGTTGTTGCCAACCAGCTGTACCTTGTTCCCCTCAACCAGCACTTTTGTTAAATCCTCTAGCAATTCCTCTACCCCTTCTCCTGCTTCTGCCTCGACCCCTTGGGTTTTCCAGCTACCTGATTTGTAAAGTTAACAGTTTATCCTCAGTATCCTTCCTTCATTTTTCCTGATACTCTGTACAGTGATTTGTGGCTCTTAATAAAGACTCTAAGTCCTTTTCTTGCCAGTCTATGAGAACTTGCTTTATTTGATCTTGTACAGGGGTTTGCAGACCCTGCATAAAGGCTGCTTCAGTAGTTGGTTTAGCTTGCTCTTCTGGGTCTGGTATTCCTGAATGTCTAGCAAATACTGTTTTAAGGTGACTCAAATAGTCTGCAGGGACTTCCCCTTTATTTTGTTTACATGCCTGTATTTTAGACCAGTCAGTCCTAACTTGACACACATCTGTAATCTTGTTTAACAATGCTGTTCGTTTATCTGTTAATGCATTCCCTGTGAGAGTGAAATCTGCTATCTCAGCCTTTTCCAGTAACTGCTTTCTTATTTCATCTGAAATAACTACCCTCAGCAGTTGATTTAAATCTGTCAAAGTAGGATTGTAACATTCTATTATAGTTTTTAATTCTTATTTGAATTTTAATGGATCTTCTCTAGTATTTTTTAAATTTTTAGACATAGTATGCAAATCAGCAGGGATCCAAAGACAATGAACAAGTTCCCTATTGTTACCACCAAAATTTCCCTGAGAGGTGCAAATAAATCCCCTCCAGAGGTTATAATCTCTTATTGTACCCTGTCACATGAGCATGTATGGTGAAATACAGGAGTGTCAAATACTAATGCCTCTGTTGGGGAAGTAGAAGCTATCTGAGAAGGATAGGAAGAAGAACCCCCCTCGATTGCAGATGCCTGTTCAGAAGATGAAGATTGAACAGGGAAACCAGTCTGAGATGTACTAGTATCACATGAACTAGGTGTCCAATGGACAGTAGACCAAAAGGTAGGAGTCTGAGAAACAACAGAGTCTTGTACAGGAGGTATCCTGTACTGGTGCATATGAGGGTGGGGGTGCAGTAGCCACTGAAGGATTATCATCCTCTTCAGAAGTTTCTGCTTTTTGCCCATCCTCAGTTTGTTCCAAACCTGCTAAGACAGTATAAAGGGATCCCTTTTTACAGGTCTGTACTGCCTTTTTAACATCTTTTACTTGTTGCAACAATTTCTTATTAACATCCTGCAACCCTCTTAATGCTGACTCCTTTTCCCTTTTACGTGCTTCACTGTACCAATAATACAATGCTGTAATTTGTTCCCTACTTACTTTTTTTTCTTTTCTTCCAAAATACCTTTCAGTGTCAGCAATTTAGTCGTATCATAAGTTCTATTTAATGGAAATACTCCACCAGCACAATTGTTACTAAGCTGAAACCAGTTATTCAAATATTTACAACTTTCCTTTCCATAGTTAAAATACATAAAATATGCAGGTGTTCCCTTTTCAGGGATTTGATCTTACTTGCTTATCGTTGCTCCCATTTTTCTTATTTTATAAATAAGTAATAATAAAAATGTTAGGCTTACCTTACAACTTCTGGATCGTGGCAGTTCTGAAGACAGAAAATAACTGCAGTAATCCACACACCATACAAGGAGGGAAGGGTAGGAAGTCTGTCGGCATGCAGCAACAGAGGAGAGGTTTTGATCAGCCTTTTCCCACAACACCCCCTTGCTTTCATCCCAGCGCGAGCTCAAAAGTTACAGCTCCAGCACTGCGGTTGGGATAATGGGGTAGATAAGTACTATGTCAAGAACTGACCACTCTTTCGGACCCTCTAAGGGTACTTCCAAGCAGTCCCAGCATGCTTTGGGCTCATTCATTTGTTTTAACAATGTATACCTGTATGTCTTATCATGCGGTAGGCTCATGAATTTGTTTTAACAGTATATAGTCTACATCTCAATCATGCTATGGGCTCATGAACTTGTATAGTCTACATCCCAATCATGCGGTTGGCTCATGAATTTGTTTTAACAATATATAGTCTATGTCCCAATCATGCGGTGGGCTCATGAACTTGTTTTTACAGTATATAGTCTATGTCCCAATCATGCGGTGGGCTCATGAACTTGTTTTAACTTTATCTTTAACTTTTTCTTTTCTTTCTCTCATACATTCATACATTGACAGAATAAAAACATCTCTCATACTTCTTACTTTTCAATCCTGAGGGTACCGCCCTCGACACAAGGCACGTCCTTGTGTTAATTTGTCCTTTACTGTATGTGCACATACATTTACTATACTCATTTGCTGTGGGATCCTCCCATTATTACTTGTATACCTTACAAACAACTCAGTCACACAAAAAACACAGTCATGAACTTATACTACAAACACAGTCATGCACTTATTGTAGAAACACAACCACACACTTATATTTTGCTAAAATTGTCTAATAAAAAAAGAAAGAAAGAGAAAAAAACACAAACCAACCCTTTCCCCTTACAAAACAATTTCCCTGCCAAGGCTAATATGTTTGCACACCCTGAATAGCTGCACATCTGAGTCTCTAACTATTCCATACAAAGCAGTGCGGAATTCACAGAAAAGCTGTGATGGGCCCTATTCCAGAACTGCCCTGCAGCAATACCAAAGTTCAGATCCAGAGAACGGCACCAAATTGTTATGGTCATAAATAAATAACATTAAGAATTTACCTTATATGCCTTCAGTCAGGAACAACACTTTAGGATGTGCAAACAGAAATTTTATTCTTACAGCGCTGGGAGACAATCTTCATAGCCGATGTTAAATGTCTCTCTGAAGAGAGACAAACTACATCTTTTATACATTTTCTTATCAAAACTGATCATGCAGTTTTATTATGTTACAATGATTCTGACTAATGAAAAACTTTGCAAATGTCCTCATCCCTTGTGATTTTTGCCTCGGACTTCACGTGAACACCTTTCTATACATGATCCACCTGCTTCCAAGGGGTCTTGTTTTTGACCTTGGATGTTTCAGTCCTTACCTAGCAACAACGCACTCCTAACCAAGAGGAATTGGGCTAACAAATTCCTTTTTTGTAGTAACTAGCATGCCTAGACTTCATGCTACACATACTTTTTCCTTATTACATATTAAAAGAATGCAGTTAGAACGCAGTAATAATTTTAGCTTATGAAGTTGCATTTTTCCCAGCCCTGCATACAAATTATATTTGCTTTTTAACAATCAAATTATAGCAACATTAATAAATTGAAATTAATATACATTTTAATAACTAATCTTGTTCCATAACAGAAAGAAAGTTCATTTTCTCATGCACTACTCAAAACCTTTCCCCATTCAGCTCAAATTTCTCTGAATAGTGGTAATGTTGTTGGAATTTTTTTTTCTAGTTTAAGATGCATGTTACAGTTAGGGTCAGCATGGATCACTAAGGTGGAGTGGGGCCCCTTGCTCCACCTTAATAATATGTGCCAACCCTAACCCTATGTTTAACTCTAATCTGCATCTTAAATTTAAAAATCCCTTCCCATAACACTACAACTACACAAGATAGCTCACATACTCACCAAATGCATGAGTGCATACAGACACACACACACACACACACACACACACACACACACACACACACACACACACACACACACACACACACACACACACACGCGCTCCTACCATGCATTTCACTTACCTGTTTTGATGAAATACACATCCAACAAACATCTTTTTGATAAACCAGACATTTGACCAAAAAACTCCCTGCACTTCTAGTTGTCGACCAAAGCAACCATTGATAAAACAAATAAAACTGGCTAGGAATATGTGTTTAGAAGTGAACATTACAAATTTATAAGCAGCAGTCATCCTAACTGCATTGGGTAAGTTATTAGGTACAAACATGCAGGACTGAAAAGGGATTAGGGGAGTAGAAGATGATAAGACAAACTGATGGGAGCATGAGGAAGGAAGATGCATGCATAGGTAGAGTAGGAACATGCACAAGAGAAAGGGGAGTGCAGTTAACAGCACATTTTGGGACATGAGGAATACAGTAAAAGCATGGCAGTTCAAATGAACAGAAGGAGAAGAAAAAAATCAACTCTGCATTATGCATACCTCTTAAGTTCATCATTCAAGAGTTCTGGACAAAACTTAAAATAATGGGGGGGGGGGGGCAAAGGCACCAAATCAGGGATGATTTATAAATATTCATAGGTTCATATGTGTTTACTAGATTAATGACCACAAGGGCATTTTTAAGCCTAGCCATGCATCTCAAATCTCTGACAAGTTCTGGTAACCTTGATTAGTGTAAGCAGAAGGTTGGGAGGTGAAACATTTACAAGTAGAGGCCTGGGAGATGAACCCTTTTCAGGTACCAAACCATGGATGAATTTTCTGTTCCCCATCCAATTGTCCAGTTTACACTTGAATTGGGTTAGGGAGAAACTCTGATTTACATTGATTTGGAGCCTGTTCCAGACAATGGGGTAGTCTCTGGGATAGTCAAACAAAAGTAAAATTAATGGATAAAGGTTGACTTTTTACAATGTAACTGTAGCAAAAATAGAGAAAATGGCCACCACGACTGAATATAAAACCATGTAAACACCAGAAAAGCCAAAAAAACAAAAACTGGATAAAAAAGCTAGGAAATCACTCCACTGGTCACCCACAAGTAAAAAATAAAGTCAGTTTTATTAAACGCTTTTTGTCTCTCCTTATAGGGAGACTTCTTCAGATATCAGACACATACAAATGCAAAGTTGAAATAAAAAAGTCATCAATCATGTGACACAACATACACCTCCATTTAAAGACACCCTTCCCTATGAGATCCACATATTATTAACTGTAACATTTATTTCAATATTTTACATGTAATATTGAACAGAGCTTGGTGGATTTTTTAGCCAAGGGGCAGAGTTTTGTTCCTTCATGCAAATTAGACATTGCAAATACACTTATAGACCTGAAACTTTTCGTAAGGAAACTAAACTTTAGGGTGTTATTTGGTCAAGACAATAATGTCATGAATGAGTATAAACTGGCTACATTTTATCCACCTTTACACCCTACTTTGCATCTTTTCGAACACATTTGTGAGTTGGACTTACGAAGCACAATAGAACAAGGCAATAGGCAGAATATATTTGTCCAAAACACTAGTAAGAATGAAAAATTGTTGTTAGAAGGGCTAATACAGGGAGCAATACGTGTAATGCAACCCGATAAGGGGGTTGGCAATTATGTTTACTGAGGATTACATCAACAGGATGGAAAATGTGATGAACAGTGAAACTTATGAGGAAGTCTCTAGATCAGAGGTTAATATAGCTTATTCAAGAATTAAATCTTGGTTAAATGACCTATTCATTGAGGCTAGGATTAATTTAGACCTCTTCAACTATACAGTAATGCCAGCCCCAAGAATTCCAATACGTTTTGGAATACCAAAGGTCCATAAAAGTATAATAAATCCCCCCTTGAGACCATTGGTGGATGCAAGGCACAGTATCACGTACTCCCTGGCAAAGGTCATAGATCAAAAGTTGAAGAGATATATGACCCAGGAGAGTCAAATTTGCAAAGACGCCTGGAGCTTCCTCTCAAACATTAATGCAATAGAGTTTAGCCCCATTTACAATTTTATCACAGTTGATGTAAAAGACCTATACTCTTCTATTCCTCATGTAGAAGGAGTAGAATGGGTAAGCTATATGATGCACAGTAAAGTAGCACCTGAGGATGAAGTTTCTCTTGTATGTGAACTCATAGACATAGTGCTAACACAGAATTTCATAACCTTCAACAACAAATATTACTTGCAGAAAGTTGGGGTAGCCATGGGTTCACCATGTGGTGCAAGCCTAGCAAACTTAGTAATGGCATATTGGGAGTGGCATTTTTGTGAGAAACAACAAAACAATGAGTGAGCTGCCTGTCGGGCGCTAGGATCTGCCACATAACACAAGCACTCAGGTCACTCCAAGGCAAGTACAAATATGACTCAGTCATTGTCCATGCTGGTATGAATGACCTGAGATGTACCTCCCTGGACTACATGAAAAGAGACATAGAGGAGCTCTCTGAGCATGTAGCCCAGGCCGGTATGACCCTGACCTTGAGTAGCATCCTACCCTCACCAAGAATGATGCCACAATATGAAGACAAGATGATCAATTTCAACAATTGGCTTAAGTATTGGTGCCATTCAAAGGGGATCCAATGCCTGTCAGCCTGGGATGACATGCTCGACAAGCCACGTTGCTTCGCTAGGGATGGCTTGCACCTGTCACCCCTGGGCTTTTGGATATTGGCAAAGGCTCTTGCCACCCCCATAGTGCCTTTTTTAGGCAAAGCTCAAAAGACAAACCCACCTCCATAGGTATCACAAGGGAAAAGAAACTAAGGGTAATGCTACTCAACGCCAGAAGTCTAAACCTCAAGATGCATGCACTTGAAACTCTCCTCAGCATGGAGAACATCAATATCTGTGCAGTAACAGAAACCTGGTTCAAGGCTCCCGAGAGCACCCCAGCACTACCAGGTTATACCTCATACCATTCTTTTTGGCCCCAAAACTTGGACCGAAACACAAAAGGAGGGGGAGTATCAATATTCATCAAAGATATCCACACCTCCAGGTTGGTGGCACAGCATGAAGCATCGGAAACTATCCATGTGCAACTAACAGTGGGTAAAACAGCCTTCCAGTTTATAGCCTGCTACAGACCACCCTCCCAAACCCAGGAACCCCACTCGACCTTCCTGAGAACACTGGAAAATATGAAGGTCTCCTGAAACACCATTATATTGGGTGACTTCAACTACCCAAACATAGAATGGGAGCATTACTCTAGCTCCAACACCCTAGCCCAAAGGTTCCTAGAATTTATAAACTCAAATGCTATGGAACAACTTGTTACCACTCCCACAAGAGGGGAAAACATACTGGACCTGATCATCACCAACATGGGGACTCTATGCTCCAGACCAGAAGTGTATCCCTCACTGGTAAGATCAGACCATAAATTAATCTCACTGGATATCCACATCCCGACCCCACCCCCTGCCCAGAAAACCACAGTGAAAAACTTCTCTAAAGCAAACTTCACACTCCTCAAAACCGAGGTGGAATCCTTCAAAGCCCCCGGGCCTGTGGAAAATACGGCCCAAACTGCAGAATCCTTTATAAATGCATTCTATGAACATCTTCAGGAATGCATGGACCATGCAATCCCAAATAAAACCAAGACCCAATCCCCCAAAGGCAGGCGTCCTGTCTGGTGGACCCCAGCCATAAACAAACTATACAATAGAAGGAGGAAGCTACTGCATAACAGAGCAAAATCCCTAAAAGGGAAGGCATCTCTGATCAGTATTTGCAAAAAAGTACGGGCACTCATAAAATCATCTAAGGCCAGCTTCGAGAGAAAAATTGCACAAGACACTAAAGATACTCACAAGGCTTTCTTTATTTATGTTAGGAACCTGGGTGGAAACTCCCAGATATGCTCAGAGTTAGTCCAAAATGACAAAAAATACACTGAACCCACAGACATTGCCAACATCCTGGCTGATAGGTTCAGCGCAAACTCCCCCCCCCCCAAAAGAGAAATTATCTATCCCAGTAGAGTGCTGCCCCCCTGACATCTCAGATGCTCTGGTGAGAGCTGCCCTCTCCAAAGCAAAAAACACAGCATCAATGGGACCAGACGGTGTCCCGGGCTGCGTCCTACATGAATTCCAAGAACAGCCGAACCCCAACATAAAGCTACTGTTCAATCTCAGCCTTACTACAGGATATGTACCCAAAGAATGGAGTACAGCAACAGTGGTCCCTCTCCACAAAAGTGGTGCCTCAACGGATCCTGGAAACTATCACCCCATAAGCCTGACTAGCTTGGTCTGCAAAGCTATGGAGAGGATCATTATGGAACTCATAAATAAAGATATTGGGGACCTACAGACACTGGATCCTACCCAGTTTGGCTTTGTTAAGGGCAGATCTTGCCTCTTAAACCTGGTTGATTTCTTTGAAACAGTCACCAAGGCCATTGACGAGGGGAAGATGGTCCACACAGCCTACCTGGACCTCGCAAAAGCCTTTGATACAATACCCCACTCGAGCATCATAGATAAGCTATCCAGCTTAAATATAAACCCCTATGTCACTAGATGGGTTGCAAACTGGCTCAAGGACAGAACCCACATGGTCAGAATTGCTGGAGCCATGTCAGACTCCAAACCAGTTACAAGTGGCATCCCACAAGGCCCAGTCCTGGGACCTCTCTTGTTTGGCATATATTTCTCAGAGGTACAGGCCAACATGGGAGGACTGTGGCTGACCAAGTTTGCAGATGACTGCAAACTGGGCGCCATAATCGACTCTCCAGCTGACACAAGCATCCTCCAAAAGGGTCTCATAGAAACAGATAACTGGTGCCAGAGCCATGGCCTCAAGCTAAAGGCCAAAAAGCGTATAGTCATCCCCTTTGGCAAAAACAAAGTGCCCACAAACTACCACATAGGTGGTAATCCATTAAGTACGAAAGAAGTAATTAGGGACCTGGGGACCCAAGTTGATAGCAATCTCTCATTTGACAACCACGTGGCCAAAGTGGTTAGAAAAACCTTCTATATAGCCCACATCTAGATCAAGGGAGGTTATTGTGCCTCTTTACTCATCCCTCATCAGGCCCATAATTGAATACAATGCCCCTTTTGGGATGTACCTTACCCGACACCTGCAGCAACTGGAAAGACCCCAAAAGTACCTCACCAAGAGGATCAAAGGGCTCAAACAGATGCCATATGCTGCCCGGTTAAAGAAACTCCAGCTCTACTCGGTTGCATACCGCCTGCTTAGAGATGATCTGTGCCTGACGTATAAAGCCATGTCCAACCCGGAATTAATGGACATGCTGCACCTCAGAAAATCCAAATCCCATTGAGCTATGTGCTCGAGAGACTTGAACCTCAGCACTGAAATAAATAGGACACGCTGGAGGGACAGATTCATAACCCAGAGGCTCCCTTCACTCTGGAATAGAATCCCAGTCCAAGTTAGGCAGAGTCCCTCACTGACTCTCTTCAAAGGAAATCTTGACGAGTGAATGGGAGATCGTAGGTTTACCCCGGGTATCACTTCTGTGTCACTGCTAAACAGAGGCACAGTAAACTAACCTCAAAAAAGGGCATAGTAAAACATTTAAAATGGGTGGCGAAAGCCAAACACACTCTGGCTAGGCTTACAAATGCCCTAGGGCAGATAGCCTAGTATGAACCTATGAACCTATGAACCTAATGAGGAGATTGCTAACCAGATTATCTATTGCACTAGGTTCTTGGATGATATTTTTATGATTTATAATGGGGACGAAAAATAGGCTACAGATATGGATACTTATTTTAACAATACAACCCAGTTTTTTACATTCACATTTACTTTCAGCACTGAATCAATAGCCTATTTGGATGTTAACCTTAGGAAAGACATCATTACCAACAGTTACTGTGCACACATTTTCTGGAAGGAAACATATTCCAGTACATTCCTTCACTTTACTAGTTGCCATCCATTACATCAAAAACGTTCAGTAGTCAAGGGGCAATTAGCAAGAGCTGCCCGGATGGTGACCAGTAATGATGAATTTGTGTTGGAATGCAATAACCTGAGGAACATGTTTAGGATAAAATGTTATACAGAACTACTAATCAATGAATTGATTAGAGAAGTCCAGAATAAGAGGGCCGGTGGTTTTTACAAACCAATTTTGAGCATTAAGGGTACGATAGGAGGTAACAATGTGGGGGACATGAGTATGGTACCAAGAATGAGAGAATACAGTACTGCAGCCCTGATTACTATATATAGTGTCAATGCTCCAGCTTTATACTCCCTTATTAACAAAAATTGGTCATTAATTATGAATGACAATGTTCTCAGGCATAAATTCTGTGAAGCACCAATTACAATACAAGGCAAAAGGTGTAAGTACATGAACAGGTATGGGTAAATGTAATATGTGTAACTTTTGCAAACACATGCAGGTTGGCCAATGCTTCATGTTGAGGGAACAGAAATATGTGACCAAACATAAGTTCAGCTGTCAGAGTAGAGCAGTAGTTTACATGGCTCAGTGCCAACACTGTCCGGCTTTCTATACTGGAAAAACGGACCGCAAATTAAGGGAAAGAGTATATGAGCATTTATATTATATTTCCAAAATGAAAAAAGAAAGTGCACTAGCTAGACATGTTGAAACATTTCCAGAACATACATTTAAATTTAGGGCTATTGACTGTGTGAATTCAAATGGAAGAGGTGGTCCTGATTCATTAATGTTGGAGAAACTTGAATTGAGGTGGCAGCTTCGTACAGATGCCTGCTGTTTTCCAGGATTGAATGAAGTGTATTCTATCCTGTGTATTCTTAAATTCAAAAATCTAGAGAGGTAGGCTCATGAAAGGTGTAAGTGAGTCTATACCCTCTGGTTGTAGGCTGCTGTCATGTGGACAGAATGGGTCAGGATAAATTATTTTAATATTTTAATATTTAATAAATTATTTTAATATTTTAATATTTTAATTTTCATCAGAATTAAGACATTAAAAATAAAAATATACATGAAATAAATAATGTTGATTTTGAATTTTAGGCTAAATATTTTAGTAAGAGTATATTTAAGGCATTACTTGTAAAATATTGAAATAAATGTTACCGTTAATAATATGTGGCTCTCATAGGTAAGGGTGTCTTTAAATGGAGGTGTGTGCTAAGTGTCACATGATGGATGACTTTTTTATTTAAACTTTGCATTTGTACATGTCTGTTATCTGAAGAAGTCTCCCTATAAGGAGAGATGAAAAGTGCTTAATAAAACTGACTTTATTTTTTACTTG
The DNA here is from genome assembly GCF_019279795.1 of Protopterus annectens. Classification (NCBI taxonomy): domain Eukaryota; kingdom Metazoa; phylum Chordata; order Ceratodontiformes; family Protopteridae; genus Protopterus; species Protopterus annectens. Next base: position 422,543,485 of record NC_056732.1, read on the forward strand.
TGTGTGACCAGTGGAGTGATTTGCTAGCTTTTTTATCCAGTTTGTGAATATAAAACCAATAAATTTAATACAAATTGACAGGGTAAACACTTTCACACCACAAGCCACTTCTTCAGACCATAAATACATCAATAAAGCAATCATAGTATTTATATACAACTCTGAAACACAATAAATGAAACAATTCATGTGATTTTAAAACTGGCCTTAAAGAGGCACTATCATTCAAGCTGGGACTGGTATCTGCTTGCAAATATAAAATCCACTGTAATTTAGTATATTCAGTTTTATTAGTTAAATCACTCCTTCTCAAATTCACAGGCATTAACTCCAATGCAGTAAACTTAAAACAATTTATAAATCCAAATTCATTATCATATTTTGCTAAAGCATTAGACAGTTTCATTTTCCTGATGTCATAATTATGCTCTAAAATTCTTTCTTTAAGTATACAATTCATCTTACCTACATAGAAACTACAACATGCAGAACATTGTGCTAAATACACTAAATTACTGCTATCTGGGTTGATGAGTTCCTGAAGGATACTATTATGCATTTTATGGCATTTAGTTTTAGTCAGTAGCTCTGGAACAAGTCATTTGTCTGTGTCAGCTCTCCCTAAAGAAAATTTGAGTCAGTGGGCAATTCAATGACAGCTCCTAATTTGCAATCATTGTTTAGAGGTTTCCTATGTTATTATTAATCATTTCCATGATAATTTTTCCATGACTTTGCATATGAGACTTGACAGACGTATGGGTCTGTAGTTTCCAGGGTCTGTAGATGGACCACCTTTATGCAGAGGGATGACTGTTGCTCATTCATGAGGCATGACGGCTATTTGGAGGTTACAGTTAAATAGCAATTCCAGAGGTCTGATAGGTCATGTTTCATGCTATTTAGAAGGCATCCTGTGATAGTGTCTAGGCTCATTGATGTAGTATTCTTTGCCTTAGAGAGAGCAATAAGAATCTGCTCCCTAGTGATAGTAAGGTGTTATATTTTATGGTATTTCCTGAAGAAAGGCATTTCCTGAGGAAAGGATGAGGAGGAGAGAGTGGTAAAGTTGAAGCTGAATTTGTCAACCAGTAGGATTGCTATATCTTCTGACTCAATATAGGTGGCTCTATTTACAATGAGCTCTGCATGCAACTATGTATTGCCTTTCAGGTTGCAGACATTGCTAAAGAATGTCTTGTGTTTGTCCTTGGCCTGGGAGGCTAAATTTACTTCAAATTTGGCTTTGGTAGACATTATTTGTCTTTTGAGTTGTTTGTTTAGTTTGAGGAGAGTGCTTTTACCTGGCTGGGTGCTGCACCTTCTAATTTTTGCCATGATTTTCTTCCTTCCGACACTTCCAAGATGGCTGAACATGGAGTAACAGCTTATTTCTAGCTCTCCCAGTGTAAAAACAGAAACTCAGCAGAGAATGCCATTAGACTTGTGTTTATGGGTAAATTTCAGTAACTGCCTAGTAAGTGCACTGCCTGGATGCCATGAATAAAGAAATACAGAAGGCCTGCAAAAAAAATAGTTACAAAAAGTGAGGAAGAAACACTGACTGGGGAGAGTTCTGCAGCTGTTCAGCAAAAAGAAATGTAACCTTCAGACATGACTTCCAATAACCTACAGTACGGCATAAGGCAACTGCATACAGACCTGGTTAAAATAAACAAACCCTGATATCAACGCAAACAACAAAAGGCTGGAAAAAAATGGAAGAAGCTTTAAACAGATATTCATATGAGATGACAAAGTTGCAAAAATCAGAGGCTGAAATAAAGAAAAGGCTAGCTGAATATGAGACAACTCAGGAAGAGATGTTTTAAAAAAACTTATAGAATTAGAGGATAGAGCACATAGGGAAAACCTGAGATTTTCAGCTATACCAGAGAAGCTGGAAGGAATAGACTGCATTAATTTTATGAAAACATAAATAAGCAATTAGACTGGTATTCCACAGCAGAAGTTGTTGGTTGAAAGGGCAAATCATGTATATGCTCCAAACCTGACTATAAGAAAGCAACCTAGACCTTTAATAGTAAAGATGCAATCCTACCAGCAGAAGGAGTTGATTCTGACAAAATTGTGGCATAAAGACAAAGTACTAAAAGTGGGATACAGCAGAGTGTTTGTGGAGAATAATTACTCATTGCACACCAGACAGAAGAGAAAAAAAAAATATTTCACTATTCAGGGAATGTCGAGATGCAGGTGTGAGATTTAAACTAAAAAATGAAAAAAAAACAATGGTTAGACCACAGCTGAAGATATAAAAATGCTAAGGAAGAAATACAAACATTTGTAAAGCAAAAAGTTAAGTTGTGAAACAGAAGGAGATTCTACTTCTTGTTCTTCTGGTAATAAAGACCACAGAAGGACTGTACCTGTGAGATGTTTTCAAAATTTTCATTGGAAAATGTTGGAGAGAAGGAAGGGAGCATGAGAGTTGACTAGAAGACTCAAGAGTATGTTGGAAATGAACCAGAGACAGAATTTCAGAGGTGAACAGTAATAAAACAAGTAACTTAATATGGGATTACAATGCAATAATTATATTTGTGAAATATTAAAGAATAAGAAAATCTGGAAATATTGTACTTTTTCAGATTTTGTTGGACTTATGGGGGACTCTAAAGCAAATGCTCTACTTCATGTCGTTAATGTTCGGAAAAAGTGATTTGGGGAGAGCAAGAGGAGGGAGAAAGTTAACTGCAGGTAAAGATTTTTTTCTTAAATAGTACCAGTTTTGTGGCATATGGTTTTCTTTACATTGGTTTGAAGTAATTTCTTTTCAGTTATTTTTAAATTTAATGGTGATTGCAAACAGGTGCTGCTGTTTTTTTTTCTTTTTTTCCTCCCTTCTCTCTCTCTCTTCTTGTTCAGCTTTAACAAATGTAGGCACTGCTTCTTCTTCTTCTTCTTCTTCTTTCGGCTGCTCCCATTAAGGGTCGCCACAGCATATCAACTGTTTCCATTTCTTCCTGTCCTCTGCATCTTGCTCTGTCACACCAAACACCTGCATGTCCTCTCTCACCACATTCATAAACCTTACCTCAGGCCTTCCTCTTTTCCTGTAACCTGTCAGCTTCATCCTTAGCATCTTTTTCCTGATATACTCTGCATCCCTCCTCAGCACATGTCCAAACCAACATAATCTTACCTCTCTGGCTTTGTCTCCAAATCTTCCAACCTGGGCTGACCCTCTAATATACTTATTCCTGATCCTGTCTATCCTCATCACACCCAGTGCAAATCTTAACATATTCAGCTCTGCCACATCAAGCTCTGACTCCTGCCTTTTTGTCAATGCCACTGTCTCCAACCCATATAACATAGCTGGTCTCACTACCCTCTTGTAGACCTTCTCTTTCACTCTTACTGGTACTCGTCTGTCACAAATCACTCCTGACACTCTTCTCCACCCACTCCATCCTGCCTGTACTCTCTTCTTCACCTCTCTTCCACACTCACCATTACTCTGAACTGTTGATCCCAAGTATTTAAACTCATCCACCTTCACCACCTCCACTCCCTGCATCCTCACCATTCCTCTATCCTCACTCTCATTCACACACATATATTCTGTCTTAGTCTTATAAAAAATCCTGGTTAAAAAACATGATACAAAATAATGTGCCTTTTCTCATTCTTGCACAGGGAAATAACTGGATTAAAGAACTTAGATCAGATTATGCGCCAATAATAGCTAAAATAAAAACACAATGTAATGAAATAAAAATGAGACATTGGCACTTTCCCACTCATAGAGAGAGGAATTTAAGGAATGGGTAGTGGAGATTATTTAGGAGCTGTTAGAGAGGATAGAAATTGCTTCTGAAAATATAGCTAGGGAGTGGGATAAAATTAAGGTGGGGTTTAAAACAGGGTGGAAATAAAAGAAAGTGAACTATGGTTAATAAGTAACAAGAATTATTTAGAGGGACTGACAAATGTGAAAGTATTACAGAATAGGGGGAATCTCGCAGAACAAGAAGAGGATCAACTGCCGAATGTTAGGCAGAAAATAAGGAATTACCTTGATAATATGCACAAGCTTAGAAAGATTGCTGTTAAGCAATTATTTTCTGATAATAACACTAGAGCACAAAAACTTTTAGCACAATGACTCAGACAACAGAAAGTAGAAAGGGCTGTTGTCAAACTTAGGGAGCCTATAACAAAGAAGGTAACAAGAGATCCTGTAGAGGTATTAGAAATATTTTGGAAATTCTATGAGAGTCTCTATAAAGCATAGAAATATGAAAATCAAGAAAAGATACAAATGGAAATGTTTATGGAAGAATTAAATATGCCAAGGTCAGAAGTTGATGAGACTTAGTTACTAACAGGATAGGAGGAGATGAGATAAAAATTGTGATGTATAACCAATCTACAGGAAAGTCCCCAGGTATAGATGGGGGAAGTCTTTAAGCTAGGAGGAAAAACTGATAAAGATCTGGAAGGTTTTATTTAACAATATCTTAAGAGGAGGAAAAGTACCACTGTCCTGGAAGAAAGTAGTGGTAGCTGTAATACTTAAATAGGGTAAGGATCCATCACATCCAGCTTCATACAGGCCCATTTCACTACTAAACCATGATTATAAAGTGATCATGTCTATAATGTCTAAAAGAAAATAATGTCAAAACTCATAGATATGGATCAGTGTGGTTTTCTGGAGGGGAGGCAAACATTTGACAACATTAACATAACATTGATGATCCAGAGGGAAGCAGAATGTAAGAAAATACCATTGTTGTTGGTGGGTCTTGATACAGAGAAAACATTTGACAGAGTAAGTTGGACTTTATGAGCAGGGCAATGGGAGCATTTGCATTTCCTGGAAAACTTATAAGGTTGATTAGGAGAATGTATGAGGGATTGGAGGCAAAAATTAAAGTGGGTGGGGTCCTCTCTGCTAATTTCTGTTTGAGCAGAGGAACCAGGCAGGGTTGTCCTTTTTCCCTTTTATTATCTGCATTATATTTAGAACCATTGGCAAAGAAAATAAGGGTCTCAGAAATTCAAGGATATAATTGGTATAGTAGTCAAGAAAACCTGGCTTTATTTGCAGATGTTATTATTTTGTACCTGACAAAACCAGAAAAAGACATTACAGTGTTAAGAAACAATTTGAAACAGTTTCAGATCTTTTTGAGATGCAAAATTAACGAAGCTGAAACAAAGGCAATAGTAGTAAATTATGTACCCACACATGAACTGGTTCAGGAATACCCATATTTATGGGGCTATGATAAAATGAAATGTTTAGGAGTATGGATTAAACATGATTCTAGTGTGGCAGCTAAGGATATGTGGGAAGAGACTAAACAAAAGATAATACAAAAACTGAGAAAATGGAAGCTTAGTTATATGGATATGGATAATAAGATACAAGCAGTTAAAATGTTTTTAGTCCCTTTAGTCCTATACACAGGTCAGGCATTTTTCTTATTAACCAGAGGAAGCATTGTGGGTAGTAATTAATAAAGAGCTGAATGATGTTATCTGGGAGGGGAAGAAGGCAAGAGTCAAGTGAGCTAAGCTGATTCTTCTAGTAGAACAGGGCAACCTGGGATTACCCAATTTGAAGGGGTATTTCAGAGCTACACAGTTAAGACTCCTATACATAGCACAAGCAGAAAACTATAAATCAAAATGGAAAGGGATGATGATGAAACACAGGGAGGGCTCAAAAAGCAAGGAGCGACTCAAATTTTGAATGCAGCCCTTTAGGGAGAATAACAGTAATCATGTAGAATATTATATCCATAAAGTAGCAGAAAGTATTCTACAAATGAAACCAACATGGGAATGAAGAAAGGAGATTCTGCTGATAGGGATGACTACAATTAGGGAGACAGAAAATAGGCAAGAGGGGTCCAGAATTTATTGGAGAAAACTGAAAAAGGAACCAAGGTATTGGGAGCAAATAACTAGATAGGGAAAGATGATAGAAAGGAAGATGACAAGAATTTATTTGGATTACAGGTTAGAGATTGTCTTTTCTATCAGGGACTAATATCATAGTATAGGGAAAGAGAAAGAAATAGGGGGATCCTAAATGAAAGACCAGCTCTGGTAGACTTTTTAATGGAATCTAGAAGAGAAACTGCCATGAAAAAAGGAATAATTGGTAGAGCATATAAAATATTGCACAATAATATAAGAATAAATCAGAGGAGGTTAGAAAGGATTGGGAAGAGAGATTTGATAAGCGATTCACAAAGAAACAATGGGAAGATATATGTATGTCTCCCAAATATGGAACAAAGTCTAGAAGAGTTAGGATTTTTTCCTAGAAATGTTTACATATATATTTTTATACCACAAGTAGACTCTAGAGAATTTTTCCTCAGGTAGACAATAAATGTTGAAGGTGTGAAGGGGAAGAAATAGGTAATTGGGAACATATTTTCTGGGAGTACAGTGAGTTGGTGGACTTTAAGGATTCTCTGTGGGTTGCACTGTCAGAAATGCTGGATAGGTAGATTAGTCTGACGAGTGAGGTGATTTTTGTGAGCTATGATATAGAATTGGAATTGCCTGGACATGGTAAGGCCTTGGTGTGGCTAATAATGGTGGCTGCCAAAAAATTGGTTACTAGAAAATGGAAATCAAAATCTAAACCAACTATAGTGGAAGTAGTGAATATAGTAACAGAGATAAAACAAGTGGAATTGAGATCTATTGAAAAGGGTAGGAGCAAACTGCATAGGAAAAAATGGGAATTGTTGGAACAATACATACAAGGAAGAATGAGGCATAAAAGGCAGCAGGACTTAAATGAGCAATGTAACATTTGGGTGAGAAAGATTGGGTAGATTATAACTGATGTGTAATGTTTGCAACTGGGCAGTGTGTCAGTATGGTTTTTCATGTAAAATGCTTGCAACTAAGATTGTGTCGGTGTGGTTTGTTTTCATTTATATAAATGTATGATTGTCTGTGTAGTAAGTGATGGTTTAATGAAGATGTTTCTTGTTAAAAAAAGCAATAATTGAATAATTTATGCAATATTGCTTAGGTTATATGATATATAGCAATATATGTGAAGTATAACGTTTGCTATGTTAATATAGTTTGATTACTTTTATATGAATGTAAATTTGCCTATGTCACAAATGATAATTCAATAAAGGTGTATGATTTTCTTCCTTCTGTTATGCAGTCTTTTGATGTTATGATTCCTCCAAGGTGGCTTGTTTTTTGAGTTAGTTCTGTACTTCTTTCTGGTGGGTACAGCTGTCTCAATGCAGCTATTAACATGCTTGTATATGGTTTCTGTTAACAGCTCTGCAAAGGCAGCAATGTTCTGAGGATTTACAGGGGCTTGAAATTTTGCCAGGTTATCACTGAAGAGTAAGAAGTTATCCTTAGAGTCTCTCTCTCTCCCATTTATGCACCATGTGGTACATCAGGCAATGAGACCACATCAGGCAATGAGCATCTGTGAGTGCTCATTGTTTCTGTAGCAGTTATGGGTTTTATGGGCTCAGGTTGTTAGCCCAAGGTCAACCCTCCTCAGAGGGTGCACCACACACATTCACACTCACACACTCACACCTAGGGCCAATTTAGAGTGTCCGATCCACCTACTGCATGTCTTTGGAATGTGGGAGGAAACTGGACCACCTGACAGAAACCCATGCAAATGAAGGGAGGACATGCAGACTCTGCACAGAAGGCACCCCAGCTGAGTATCAAACCGAATAACCTCTTGCTGTGAGGTGACAATGCTAACCGTTACACCACTGCACTGCCCTATTCTTAGAGTTGTTCCTAAATATTCCAGGGATAGACCATTTTGTGGTCTGACCTTACCAGAGAAGACATTACACCAGAGGGTGTGCAGGACTTTCCCATTTTAGTGAGGACCAGATCCAGTATGGTTGCATCCATTGTTGGTGTATGGACAACCTGATCCAGGGAGTTTGTGTTTACAAAATCCTGGAATCTCTGTGCCTGAATGTTTGGTGTCAGATATGATTTGCAGTTAGTAGTGTGGTAATTAAAGTTGGCCATGAATAAGGTATTGAGTTGGATGGTGACTGTTTCCAATAAGTTTAAGTACATGGTAGGGGGTTTCTAGCTCATAAAAAGGGGACCCATAGCTTCCAAGGAAGTGGTACTGGATTTTGCCTGTGGTGATTTGAACATGGTCCACTGTCCTGTTCGACCAGATTTGGGGTATATTTATTTTTGATGTAAACAGAGATGCCGCCACCTTTTGTCCTTGCCTGTGAGTAGCTGGTCTAAATATGTGGAAGGCATTATAACCTTCAACTGTTGATGTGATCTATATGGCTTTAAACCATATCTCAGTGATGGCACAGATGTCAGCTTTCTCCAGGCTCAAGAGAGCTTCTATGGATTGGAGTTTTGTGTTTAGACTCCTAGCACTGAGCAGTAACACTTTTAGATTTTCTTGATTTAATTTGCTATGTTGGAAGTACTTTCAGTCTGGCACTGCCTAAAGCAGTTACTATGGGGGAGGACAATGTTTTAGCTAATATTTAAAAGCCTAGAGGGGACAGGTGCAGACCATCCCTGGCAAAGCAGTGTGGTATGTTGACCATCTTCCTTCATGCTGACAAATATTGCAACCCCTTAGAAAGACATCAGAAACTAAGCTAAGTTAAAGTCAGTTATCTTTTGTTCATATTGTGGCAACAACCCTGGAGAATGTAAAATGCTTCTCAATGCTAGGCTCATACCAGCCTAGGACACATATTCTGAGAGCTCTATGATGTCTCCCTTCATATAGTCTAGGGAGGTATGTCTCAGGTAATTTACCCCCACATGGACTATGACTGAGTCATACTGGTACTTGTGGTTCAATAGGCTGAGTGCATGCGTAATGTGGCAGATCCTGGCCCCTGATAAGCAGCTGACCATGACTTTCTCCTTACTCTACTTGGTGAGAGGGACATCAGTGTGTCTCACAATAGAGTCTAATGACTAAAATGTTAGATTATGTCATGGCTTGCCTTATGGGCTTAGAAGTAGAGACTCCATGAGATGCAACTGTATGTTTTGATGTGGGTGTTGTTTTGAAAGAGAGCATTTGGGGTTGCTGAGGGTGTTTGTTATGTGCACTTTGTCTAGGAGGTCTTTGGGGTTTAGGAAGGTTCCATTTAAGTAACTCAGCATATGTGGGTCTATGTGTCTGCTCTGAATTGGGTGTGATGGGTGTAGCGTGTGTACTAGTGGCAACCTTATTGACATTAGAAATGCTTTTATGTGAGAGCTTTGCATCCAGTGACATTGTGTAAATACATCTCATACTACATCAGTTTGTTTGAGAATTAACTGATAGTCAGTAAACATGAGGCAATTTCTTCTTTGCCTCAGGTTGCACATATCCACCAAGCTGGTAATAGAGATAGTGGGAAAGTTCATATCTATGGCAACAGTCCCTTTTTACTGATTAGACAGTTGGAGTGAGAATATAAAGCAATGTCAGGAGTATCCAGTTTGCAGCCATGTGGGGCAGTGCTTGTCACTGCAAATAGTTGTCGTGTATGCAACTAGGTTTGTTTGTTTGTGTCTTTTGGCTTTTCCCGGTTAGGGTTCACCACAGCGGAACTCCGGTCTGCTAATGATTGGCAGTAGAGTTTTACGTGCTGGCTTGCCGGGCCTAATGCACAACCTTTAATGAAGGAATGCCCAATCACGCATATCGCCACACAGAAGACGCTCTAACTGAGACTCGAACGGGCAACGTCTAACTGTGAGGCGACAATGCTACCGCAGCACCACTACTGCAGTACCCTTGTATGCAACTAGGTATTGGTGAAATTTCAATGGTGCTTTTACAGGAAAAAGTATCAGCTCAAGGTGTCTGTGGCTATACAGGACACTGCCAAACACTTGAGGGGAAACTAATAAGTGGAGTCTGATGATTTATGGATAAAGTATTTAGGCAGATATTCAGAAGTTAAAAGAAAGAATGAAAAAAAAATAGCTTGTCAAGAAGAGAGTTGCATGAATGGCTACTGCCTGGCTACTACTAGTACTGGTCTCACTACAACTTCACTCTGCTGGGATACAATGCTCCTTTGCTTCTTCTCTCACCAGAAGCAAAAACAGTAGCACCGATCTCAAGATGAGAAGCAGACCACAGCCTGTTTGGTGATCCACAGTCTTGTAACAAACAATGTAAGGATCTGTAGGCTTGTTATAGCCTTTTCCTAGTAGATGTCTTGAATAGCAACCAAACCAATCAGGAAGGTCAAGCACAGACACTCACTTCCCAACCAGAAAGAGTCAGAAATCTATGCACTCTGCTCATTCTCTCACCAGAGGCAAAATATAAGCAGACATTCCAAGCTGTCACATATGCAGCACTTATTAAGCTTTCCAGTGATCAGCAGTCCCCAGAAAATAATGTTCCTATATTCCTTCTCTCACCGGGAGCAAAACGGAAGCACTAATCCCAACATGACTACTGAGAGTCAGAATGTGGTTTCTCCAGTAACTGATGGTCTTGAAGTAGATGTTTCAGATTTTAAGGGTAAGATGGAAAATGGGTTAATATCCTAAAATCTGCAGTGTGTACTAAGCATGAAAGGGGGTAAATTAAGCTTTAGATATGTAAGAGTAGAGTGACTAATTTTAAATTAAGCAATCTAGATTGGAAGAGGATGGGTACTTTGTATTCTTGTTCTATGGAACACAGTCTGATCACCAATAAATTTAAATAGTTGAAAGGGAGTGATTTCAGAAAATGATAATTGTGTGCTTACTCACAACAGCAAATGAAAGGGGGAGGGAAGGAGATATGTGGTCAAATAAGGGGCAGGCAACTAGAAAGACAGTTGAGTTAAAAAATACAGCACCACCAGGGTAGCTGGGTGGGGAAAAAACTTAATTTCAGCGTTACTCTTTAAAAATTAATAGACCAAAAAGTTTTATACCAACATGCATTTTCTAAAGAATAAGAAGTACAAAACACTAATGTCAGGCATTATTAACAGAGTATAATCCTCACAGATTTATCAGGAAAAGGGCAAAATATAAAACAAACTCAGGGGCAGTTGAGATCTATGCTTGCATGAGTTAAGAGTGCATATAACAGAATTTAAAAAATCTGCACATTCCTAGACTGAAACTAACAGTACAGAATGGATCAGTGAGTATATACATATTGAATGGCATTATGTATTTTATATTTTCCAAAATACCGGCCAGTCATCTATTGGGTGTTTAATGCTTTCCAGTTCAGTGTCATATAACTAATGTCTTTTGAGTATCTGTATAGGAAAAATAACATATTTTGCCCTAGCAGTTCTCATAAAGAAACTGACTTTCTGCAGTCTACAATGTCTTCACCCATATAGTTTAGCCTTGGTAAGTAATCCTTACACTTTTCAAATTAAGTTACTACTATTCTGCAGACTTATGTTCAAGCTTCTCAGCAGATTTTATTTACTATACCCTGATGGCACTCTTGGTGATTATTACTTCATTATTTTGTGTTTTGGGACCTGTGTGTACAACAGACCCCAAAGCTGCCTCACAATTTTGCTTGGGGCAGGGAACATTCTAAGACAGAAACAAAATGTTCAGAACTGTGAACACAACAGCTACAGCATAATGGATTTCACTTAAATATAATACTATGTATCACTCTTCGTTTAATAAATCTGCATTAAAATGCATGAAGAAAACTTTATATTTTTAGAATTTTAAGTATCTAACTTAGTTTCCCATTAATTATCACTGTACAGAGAACCATGCCATCAGTGACTGAGGGAAAATATTATTGAATTAATATGTTGGATAACATATTCAGAAACTGTTCAGTGCAGCAAGTGACAGATGATTTCAGTGTTTATGTTTTACTGCCATCTAATCTGTTAATTTGCCTGTCAATGAAAATGAATCCAGCAGTCAACGCATTAAGTATTACAAGTCTGAAAACCCACTTTGGTATAATATTATATTCAAGTGTATGCTTCATATACAGAGTAACTTAATTCAAGGAATTTGGAAAATGCTACTTTCTGCCAAGTCATTCATATGTATGTTGTACATGTTCAGTCTTGGAATTCTGAAATAAAATTTTGATTATTTGTCCACAAATAGTTTATGCCATAATTAAATTATAAACTCCCTCTTAGTTCTGTTTCTTAGCCTTTTCTTTCTCTACTCAAGAATTATTGAAGACCAACTTCTCTATAAGGTAAAGTTATGGAGTACATTTGTTGCAGAGTTAATGAAGAATACAAAAATTTATCAGTCAAATAGCATTTCATGGATGATATGACTGCTAACTAAAAAGGCTATATAAATGCAACACTGGCATTCAAGTTAAAGAAATAATAAAAGGCACAGACTGAACATAGCAACTGGTTCTCTAATCCTTGTTGGACTGTCTTGCAGTTCTTAAGTTACACAGCTCATTGCTTCAGGTGTACACATACAGGACTCACACAATTACAGTGCCCTGCATTTGGAAAACAATGAACTACTAAAATGCACTTTGAGGTTGCAAGTGCATGTCTACCAGATGTTTAGTGCCAGGGCAGTTAATATGAAGTGAATAACAAATCCATTTATTTAATATTTAATGGTAAACAAGAACAGCCAAGTACCATGAGTTTCAAACAAGTACCTGAAGGCGTACAGTTTTTGTGAACTCTTTTTTGGACTATAGGCTTATTCCCTAATATGGGGAGAAAAAAAATCTATGGACTTCAGTGTTGAAAGAAGAAGAAGGATGAGGTCCATATTACAGAGGTGCTACAGTGTTTGTTAAAAGGTTTGCTGCTCATAAAACTATTATGTCTATGTGCGTAGAACATGCTGTCATAGGAGTAAACACTTTAAAACAGAAGACTGCAGATGTTCATCCCTATTGACCATCCTTAAGCTAATGAGGACTTCCTTCTCAGGTACCTGCAGTAGGTAAAAAACATGGAACTGGTCTCAGTCTCAGTGCAAAACATTTTTGTATGTTATACTTCTTACTTCTTAATTTTAAGCTATTTACGCTCCAAGGTTAAGAGAAATCCATACAAGAAAGCAAAGACTGAGCTAATGCACTAATTTAGAAAACTATTACCTACAAAAAAATCTAATTAAAGTCCATACTTTTAGTGTGGATATGCATGCCCAATAAAAATATCCCAATATTTAAAAAAGTAGGTTTTAAGTTCCATTATCATCAGCTGTACTAATTACATCAGTGGTGACACACCAATATTCCTTACTTTTACAATTTATTAGTAATCAGGATGTCACCCAAGATAATGCTACAAAAGAAGTGTGAAAAAGACAGCCTTTTCTGCATGAATGATGTGAAAAAGCAGCAGACATTGCCTCTGTTATTATCAGTGCAGACTGAGAAATGCTAAAATAAAAATGATGGCTTTGCACCTTGAGAGTTCCCAGTTTCTGTAAAATTTGCACTAAGAGTTTGAGCCAGTCCCACTTATGCTGCTACTTTCTGAGGGGTGAGCTATTAGCAGTTCAGATCCTTTGCTCATGTCTGTTGGTCTCTGCTGTTAAAGTCACGATAAAAGACAACTGTTCAAGTGAATGATTATGTCTGTAATTTCTGCTATATTTCCTTTCATTGTTATAATGCTCTGGTAATCCACAGCTAGCTCTCAGAAAATCTAAAGTATATTCAAACAAATGCTAATAAATTATGCATTTGTTCACACACAAGTTGTGAAGAAACTGAAAATGTTGTCATCTGTGTTAGCATGTCTGGCAGGAGGTTTGTGCATATTCTCAGATTAACTTGTATTGTATGCCAGCATGCCTAATTGTGAATATTCAAATAAGTTTTAAAAAGTTGAGTATCTCCCTGTTTAAACCGAATGTTTAAAGAATCTGTCAGTGTTTTGATACATTTCTAATTAAGCATGTTTGAGAGGGAGATTCTAAAGTACTGTGGAGAATCAGATAAACAGTAGGTGATGTCATTAGAATGTTCAAGGTTGCTAGGTGATTATTTGAATAGCTGATTGACAGGAAAAAAATAACTTTTTCAAACAGCTGACTGTTATTTTTAAAATAAGACAGTTGAGACTGTTAAGCTGTGCAGTTAGTCAAGTACTGGGCAGTTTTGTGAAGAGCAGTTGTTAGTGAAGAGGTGCAGTCAGTGAACACCTATGAAAGAGAACTCACCAACAACTGTGAGCCTGCCTTTGCTTGCTGTTATGCTTTAGATTAGATCAGGAACTGTATTCTCTAGTTAGATTAGGAAAGTTTAGTTATTCAGACAGAGTTTTTCTAGAATGATGGATGCCTATCCTCCAGTTTAATTTTATATTTCTGGAGATTGAATTCTGGTGTTTATTTAAAGTTATTGATTTACATTTTTGTAATCATTTTACTTAATAGTAAATGTTTTTCATTACTTTACATTGTGGCTTGAAATCATTGCTTTTTTTCTTTAGAGATTAGAGAGTGTTTGTAGGTCAGAGCATGTGTATGTACCTTTAAGAAGCATTTCCAGATGTAAGCACATGCATATAAATAGTGAGCATGTGCAGGCAGCAGTGCCATTTTGAGAGAACAGCCAGAGTGTTAACATATATGAGTGTGGTAGTCAGTCTGTTTATAAGTTTATTTAAGTTTAAGTTACAAAGTGTCATTCTTGATGTGCTTGTGTGTAATAATTTATTTATTTATTTTTATTTACATTTGTTGACCGGGCTAGTCTAACTGGATATATGTCCATTTTCAGTAGAGGCCTGGGGAGAAAAGCTCCAAGCATAGCCAGTGAGATAAATATACATTATGTGCAGTAGAAGCATGAGTTGCAGTACATTGTTTAGATTATACATAAAAAAAAACTTATACAGGGTTATACATAAAAAGAAAAATTTGTACAGAGTCATTTAGTAAGGCTTAGGCTACAATCTAATCAGTAAATGAACATAATAAAAAATATAAAAATTAGTTTGTGTGTGTGTGTGTGTGTGTGTGTGTGTGTGTGTGTGTGTGTGTGTGTGCCTGGTTTACAGATGTGCAAACTTATGTTTACATCTAGTGTAGAGAAGGACTAGCACTTTTAGACTAAGTAAACTCTTATAGAGTTTTAAGAAGGAAAACTTGTTAAATACTATTTAGAGGTTAGTTTAGTAGTTAACACCGGTAACTACTCCACCATGTGTGGAGGTCATTTGTGGGTCCTCTGTCCTGTGTGCCATGATGTCTGCATTGGTTTTTTTGGTGTTTCATGTGTTTTGGTATTCCTGGTTCTAGTTCATGGCTGAAGGAGTGGACTCTGACAAATTCATGGATACTCCATCTATTTTGAAGGAAAATAGCGACTCTGTGGACAATTATCCTGTTTCTAGGAGTGAATTTCATCAAGTTATACTCCTATTAACTCAGTTAACTGAGAATTTATGTGAACGCGTACCCGAGACACCATCAGGTTTTCCGGAGAATCAACAGCAGTTTCCTGATGCCCAAAAGTTACGTAATGGACGTGCGACGACCTATTCTCGGGCTGTAGTGGAGTGCAAGGTTCGTACGAGTGGTACCAATGTGAATGAACAGCATATACAGTCGCATCAAGGGATGGGAAATAATAATAATAATAAGTACTTGCAGGAATGTTTTGCGACTTACAATATGAACAATTTTAATTTTGAAACATGGACTACCAAGAGATTTAATTTTAATGAAGGTACATTTAACCGCAATACTGTTAATTTTGATGATCATTTTGGAGTTTTTAGTGAAAAATTACATGCTTTTAAAACTAATCAGTTAGAAACTGACTATTTAAAAGAATGTGTTCATGTTAATAGAGTCCCGAAAGGACTCCGGGTATTTAAGTTTCCCAACAATGTTAAGCAAGATAGTGTTTTGTATCAACAGCTTTGTGAAGTTTTTAATAGGACCAGTATAGAGGTGATGAATTTAATGATACGTGAATATGAGGCTCAAAGTGAGGCCCTGTTGAATTCATTGAATTCTGTTCACCACAAAATTACAAGTGACAGTATGTTTAGTAGGGAGAAAATGAAATATGATAATGTTTTTAGGGAGGTTGATAATCACTGTGAAAAAATTATTACTAGAAAATTAAGGAAACTTGAGAGGGATTTGTTGGAATACAGAGAAGGGAGAGCTTACCCTTTAGCTAAAGTGTTCCGTTCCTCCCCCAAAGTGGACAATGTTTTTGTTAGTAGGACAGAAGAAGGCCATAAAATTAACCATCAGTTTGCAGGACCTTCTGCGGGACAACCAGTCCTTAAGAGAAGTGAGAGGATGGCCGAAAAAGAGAGAAAACATTCAGTTCAGGATTTTCAATATCAGAGGGGTGGGAAGGGTGGGAGATACAGGGGTAGGGGGTGGAATTGCCCCCAGAATTAAATGTCTTGTCTAGTGAATTTGCAGATAATGGCATGGTTAATGAATACGGAGAAGGACATAATCAGGAGAATAGAGTTTGTAAAAAAGGGAACTTTATCATTTATAATTTTACTGATATTTGTTTGAAGGATGAATATTTTGAATTATTCTCTAAAGGGTTCCATTTTGTTCCTTCTCGCCCTGGGTTGTTGGCCAATACTATTATTGACCTAAAACTTTTTATTAGGCAATTAAATTTAAGCATTTTATTCAAAGGGCAAGAATATATACAGCATGAATTGTCTAGAAGGAGTTTATACAACCCCCAACCCATCCATTCTTGAAGATGTTTGAGGAACTTACAGAAAAGGAAATTAGGCAACTGAATTTTAAGCATGGTCCAAGTTTGAATTTTTCAGAAGAGGATGACCATATTTTGAGAACATTAAATGAACAAAAGTGTAGGGTCATGAAACCTGACAAGGGGGTGGGGTAGTGTTGATGTATATGGTGGATTATGATACACATATGTACAACATCTTGCAGGACACTAAACACTACTCCTTGGTTTCTCGGAATTAGATCAACATAGCCTATGCTAAAATTAAATATTATTTACTGGACCATCTGCTGCAAGGGAGTATTGATGAGAAATTATACAATTTTCTATATGTTGATCAGCCCAGGATCCCGATTATTTTGGGGATTTCAAAGACACACAAGCGGATTAGCAATATTAATTTTAGACCCATAGTAGCAGGTGGTGGTAGTATAACAGAGCCCTTGGCCACTTTTGTGGATTTAAATGTGAAGGACTTTGTGGCATCAATACCACATATTAATAAAGATTCATGGGAATTTTTGATGGGAATGAACAAGGATAAATTTGAAGAGGGCATACTGATGGTTACTATAGACGTGGTTGAACTTTTTCCAAGTATCCCTCATGATATGGGTCTTGAATGGTTTACTGAGGTTCTTACTATGGAATCAGGACTGGATGGTAATTCAATTAATTTAATTGTTGCATTTACTGAAATGGTCCTTAAGAACAACCTTATGTATTTTAATAGTGAATTTTATCACCAAAAGAAAGGAGTGGCTATGAGGGCACCTTGCGCCCCCTTATATGCCAATTGTGTGTTATATTTTTGGGAGCGAAAATTTATTTTACAAACTGATTGGGCTAGATATATCACTTACTACACAAGATTTTTAGATAACATCTGTTTATTATGGAAGGGCTCGGAAGTGAAATTGCAGGGATTTTTTTGCTACATTAATGAATCTACGGAGTTTCTGGCCTTCACTTCCAGTGTGAACGAATTTAGTTTAAACTATTTGGATGTTACTTTGTACAAGGATTATAACAATGGATGTTTTTAGTCCAAATTGTTTAGAAAAAAGACATTCTCGAATGTATATCTGCATTTCGATAGTGGACACCCTTTTTATCAAAAAAAGGGGATTGTGAAGGGCCAAATGATCAGAGCCTCGAGGATGGCAAGTTTGATGGACCAATTTTTGGAAGAGGTGAAGTTCATTACTTCACTATTTCTAGAAAGGGGTTACCCTAAAAAACTTATAGATAGTGTGGTAAAGGACGTTGTTGATAATAGAGATTCCAAATTTTTCCCGTTATTGGGTATTGGAAAGACTGATTACATGGAGTGCATCGGAGAGGCATCCAAATTGAAAGGTGCCTTTATACATACGTTTTCTACAACATCAACTGAAGTAGAAAAAATAGTCATGAAATATTGGTCTATATTAAAAGTGAATGAGGAAATCTCCGGTTTTCTCCCCACACATCCCCACTTTGTGAGGCGGAGGGACATTAACCTTAAGGAATTAGTAGAAAGAGGGTTTGATACCCAGGAAATATGAGGTAGAGTAAAGACAGGCACCTACAAATGTGGTGCCTGTCATCAATGTTGTTATATGATTAATCAAGGGTCAGTGTACATTCCTTCTAGGAAATTTAAAATTCAGGCATCGAAATATTTTAATTGTGGGACAAAAGGTGTGGTTTATATGGGACTATGTATGACCTGTATGAGTTTTTATATAGGGAAAATGGAGAGGCAATTGAAAAGGAGGGTGTATATGTACGATGTAAATAAGGGAAAGGATACCAATGCCTTTTGTAAACATGCCCAAGTTTGTAAGGAAATTAATATTAAGTTTTTGGTTCTGGAACAAGTTATGGTCGATCCTCGAGGTGGTAGTTGGGAATCGAGACTTGAGTACAAGGAATTGCTTTGGCAACTGAGACTGGACGAAGGGAGAGCCCCAGGGCTTAATGACAATATTAATATCAGCAGTGTTTTAAAACTAAGGGCTGCCAGACTTTAAATTGTTTTGTTAAAATGATCTGGTTAACAATTGTACAGCTGTTGCTACTATGTAGAATGTTTGTGGGTTATTAATTATGCAAGCATTGTTTGTTTTTAATTATGTTACAATTTTATTGGTGGGAGGGGGTAGTCATATAACTTGTTAACTGCTATTTAAAGCTGTTTGAACATGATGCTCACTGTTCTGATGAAGCCTGGTATTTGGACTGGGTGAAAGCACTTGAATTTTGTAGCAGTGGAAGATTGTTTTGTGAAGTTCCTATTAAATCGTTTTACATCTTTGCTATTCTACGTGTGTGGAGGTCATTTGTGGGTCCACTGTCCTGTGTGCCGTGGTGTCTGCAGTGGAAACTAGGAGCTTATTAGCTGAGCATTGAGTTGCAAGATTTTTCTATGGAGTTATCAAATTAGAGAGAGCTGGTGTGTTCTTAGGGTGGTAAAGGATCTTTTGGGTGATAATAATTGTTGACAAAGCAGTTGGTTCTGCAGTTCTAACCATCCCAGTTGTTTGAAGTTGTGGCAGTGATGGGTTCTGAGTGGGGTGCCAGTGGCAAATCTGGCAATGTTATTATAGCTGGTTGCGAGTTTTTTAAGGTTATTTTTAGATAGATTGGTATAAATGGCAGAGGCATAGAATAGGGTAGAAATAAGGTGGGTCTGGGCAGTAGTAGATCTAGCTAATGGCGTAAGGAAGGGTTTAATTCTATAAAGGGAGCCTAGTTTTCTGTTGATAGATTTTATAGTAGTATGAATAGGATCATCATAGCTGAGGTTGTGGTCTATTGTAATTCCTAGGAGTTGGGTTGTAGTGTCAGAAGATATGCTAGTACCATTGTTAGAGGTTACTGTGAAATGAATTGGTGGTGACTTTTGGGTAGGAGCAAAAAGCAATAATTTCATTTTTTTGGGGGGTTCAGGAGGAGGCAATGTTGCATGAAACAGTTTTCAACAATATTAAATACTGTTTGTGTGAGGGTTTGGAGTGATGTTATGGACTTAGCAGAACATATTAAAGTAGAATCATCTGCATATTGTATGCAGGTGGCTTGTGAAATGTTGGCATTTAGATCATTAATAAAAATTGAAAAGAGAAGTGGGCCTAAAATAGAGCCTTGAGGTACTCCAATGTAAACAGGGAGGGGTGTTGATAGATTGTTATCCCAGAGCACTGATTGCTGTCTGTTTTCCAAATAGGATTTAAACCAAAGTAATGCTTGTGGATCAAGTGATAAGGCTTTTAGTATATCAGTAAGTAGGGGATGGTTAACCATGACAAAGGCTTTTGAAAGGTCAATAAATAGTGCAGAGGAAAGAGAGTTATTGTTATTATTTTTGTTTATACAGTCAGAAAAAGATAGCAGGGAAGTGGTGGTACAATGGAATGGCCTAAATCTGTGCTGACAGTTAGCTAGTAAATTATTGTGGAGGAGGTGGTCAAGTAGTTGTTGGTGGATGCAATTTTCCATTATTTTAGCTATTGGAGAGAGTAAGGCAATTGGTCAAAAGTTAGAAATCTCAGTAGAAGTACCACCCTTATGTAAAGGGATGATATAGGAGACTTTCCAGATGGAAGGGATTTTGCTTTCTGTAATTGTTCTATTTATAAGGATGGAAATGGGATAGGCAATGGCTTTAGCTGTTAATTGTAGGTATTCACCTGGTGTATATAAGTATAAAGCTGCTTGAACTGAACCAACAAATGTTTATCTGTTTAATCCTGACTAGATGTGTGACATGGTATCAGAACTGGGATTAAGAGAGCAACTTCTTTGAGCCATGAGGTGCAGAGTTGAAGGTGAAGGCAGATTAAGCTTGTTGAGTGAAACGGAGCTCAGACAAACAAAAAAGGGCAGAAATGAACTTAAGGTAATGAAAACTGCACAAATGATTTTTTTGGCACAGAAAATACAACGGAGCATATGTAAGACACAAAATGAGTTATTAATCAAACGAGTTACACAAAATGTTTTATTAATTAAACAAAGGCACAAAATGCATTATTAGTTTAACAAAATGTTCAAAACTATGATATTTGATAAAACTAACAGAATTACCTTTGGTTTGCATAACGAACCTGTTTAAAGTAAAACAAGCACAAGAAAAGTATAATGAGAATGGCAAGAGATTAAAAGGGCATAACAAGCACAACAAAAGGTTAAAACAAGCTTAAAAAGGAAAGCAAATGCATGTTTTTTAGCAAAAGACCATGTTTGGGCACAAACTACTATTTCTCATTGACCGAAGCCATACAAAGCATAACTAGAGTTGTTATACGTATCTCAGGGTATGCAAAGTGTTTGCAGACTGTTTGCTTTATTACGGTGAAATTATTTCAAAGAGTTTGCCGTGTGCAAAGTACAGTTATATTGCAAAGTGCAGTCAAAGTACAGTCATTTCGAAAAGTTTATTGTGCTATGTGGATTTATTCACAGAGTGCTGCCATTTTAAAGTGTTTCTTACACTGTGCAGAGTTATTTTGCAAAAGAAAAGCCATTTTGGAGAGTTTGTGCTGTGTACAGTTTATTTGCAAAGTGCATTCATCTCGAACTGTTTCTTACACTGAGCTTTTTCCACTGTGTACAGTTTATTCATAAAGTACAGTCATTTTGGAGTATTTCTTACACTAAGGAGTGGTTTCACAAAGTACAGTGATTTAAAAGTGTTCTTGTGCCACAGAGACTTATTTGGCAAAGTGCAGTTATTTCAAAGAGTTTGTTGTGCTATTGAGCATTATTACAAGTGCTGGGATAAAGTTTTGCAATATAGATATATATATATATATATATATATATATATATATATATATATATATATATATATATATAAATGTGTGTATGTTTGTACATAATTCCAAGCACCTTTACTACTGTGTGTTGATATGGCAGAGGCATTTCACAGACCCAGTCCACTTGCGTTTAATCATAATATAGCAGAAAATTTGAGAGTATTCGAGCAGGAATATGATATTTTCATAAATGCAGTTTTTTCTGACAAAGATGCACTTACAAGGGCATTCATTTTGCTTAACTTAGCTGGGTCAGAGGTCATTGAAAGAGAGCGTTAATTTGTATATGCACCAGAAGTGTATGCAGGAGAGGGGGAAACCACCATATTGTGATACTGGCTGAATCAAGAGAAGTCCCTGAGTGCTTAAAATGCAAATTTAGAGAAATGTGCAACCCCCAGACAAATGTTACATTAGAGAGGCATTTATTTTATACTAGAGACCATAAGCCAGGTGAAACTTTTGCAGCTTATATCACTGACCTGAAAAACAAAGCCAAAACTTGTAGATTTAGTGACTTGTAAGATGAGTTAATAAAAGACAGGCTTGTGTATGGTGTTACTAGTGCTGCAGTGAGAAATATTTTGTTTCGTGACAGTTATTTAATGTTAAGCAAAGCCATAGAGATTTGTCAAATCCATGAGCTGACAGAAAGGCACACAGGTATGCTTACAAGTGATAAGAGCATGGTTTCAACAGCCTTTAGAGCAAACGTAGACAGCATGCAATATGTGGCAAGCAGAAACAGGCCTAAGCACATGGCTGCAGCAACCACTGCAGGTCTACCAGGGAGAACCCATAGCTTTCTAGCACATTCCAAGAATAGCTCAGTAAAAATGGCATGCTCAGTGCAGTATAAGGGTGAGTCAACAAAATCCAAGTCTTATTGTTAACTGTCATAATTGTGGTGCCAACCA
Source organism: Protopterus annectens (assembly GCF_019279795.1). Classification (NCBI taxonomy): domain Eukaryota; kingdom Metazoa; phylum Chordata; order Ceratodontiformes; family Protopteridae; genus Protopterus; species Protopterus annectens. Next base: position 422,565,876 of record NC_056732.1, read on the forward strand.
TGAGTCTAAAAGAGAGAAGTGCTTAGCATTTGGTCAGCAATGCCATATGTGTAAAAAATGGAATAATTTTCAAACGTTTTGTAAATCAAGCAAGCCTCATTAAGTTATTAAGAAAGGTCACTCAAAAAAGCAAGTCGATCATGTAGAGAGCTGAAACCCTACTTTCTATGTAGATGGTGAATCAGTGGTTGGTGAAAAGGTTAATGCAGTAGATTTGTTGGCAAAGAATGAAGTATTTTGTACTGTCCTGATTAATGGCAAGCCACAGAGCTCAAAGAAGACACTGGTTCAAAGTGTAAAGTAATGTCAGCAGAAACATTTGCTAAAGTGAGGACTGGTGAGCAACTTCATTTGGACAATTGTGTGAAACTTGTTGCTTATGGATGTGAAGAGATTCAAACCGAAGGCTCAGTAGAGCTTTCATGCTATTCAGCTGGCAACTGTTGCAGCTTGCAATTTTATATAGTCAGGAGACCTGTGCAGTCATTATTAGGTCTCAGAGACAATTTAATAATGAAACTGCTTTCTTTTACCAAAGAAGTACATCATGTAAGCATATGTCCCAGTTCCAGTTTTATTGATGGCATTTTTTCAGAGTATGCTGATGTTTTTGATGACAAGCTAGGCAAACTTCCAGTTCTGTGCTCCATGAAAGTAGACCCAGAGGTCAGTCCAGTGGTTAGGTCAGCAAGGAGAATTCCAATAGCTATACAGGACAAAGTCAAAGTCCAGTTAGACAAAATGGTGCAGCAAGGAGTGATTTGTCCAGGCACAGAACCAATGGAGTGTGTGTCTTCCATGGTAGCTGCTCATAAGAAAAAGTCCAATGAAATCAGAATATGCATTGACCCAAGAGACTTGAACAAGGCATTAAAAATATGTCATCATCCTATTTGTACAGTCAAGGAGATTGCATCCCTCATGCCAAATGCCACTGTTTTTTTCTGTCTTAAATGCAAAGAGTTCATTTTGGCAAGTGATGCTTGATCGCAAATCTTCAGTACTGACTACATTTAGTACACCATTTGGTAGATACAAATTCCTCAGGATGCCTTTTGGAATAAATTCTGCCAGTAAAGTCTTTCAGTGTACAATGGAGCAATTTTTTCAGGCTACCTGTGTGCTGTAATAGTTGATGATTTACTGGTTGGAGGCAGTGGTGAAGCAGAGCATGACAGAAACCTCAGGAAAGTTCTGAACAGAGTATGTGAAGTGAATTTAAAGCTCAATCCTCTAAAATGCAAATTCAGACTACCAGAAGTTACTTATGTAGGTCATTTATTTACTAGTACAGGCTTACAACCAGATACTTCTAAACAAGCAGCCATTCTTGAGATGCCAGCTCCAGACAATGTCCAAGCCCTACAGCATTTTCTTGGTATGGTTAACTACTTGGGCAAATTTATCCCTGATTTTAGTGAGTTATCAGCACATTTAAGAGAGCTGACACTCAAAAATGTTGTCTGGTCATGGTTGGAACAACACCACAGAGCATTTAAAAACCTCAAACAGCAAATTGCTAACCCACCTACATTAAGATATTATGATGTCCACAAACCAGTAGTTCTTTCCTCTGATGCCTCAAAGTTCAAGTCTTGGTGCACTTATTCTTCAAGAGGGTAGACCTGTTGCCTATGTATCTAGAACTCTTACCCAAGCTGAAATGCAGTATGCTCAAACTGAGAAGGAACTTTTGCCAATTGTGTTCGCATGTTCGAACTTCCATGATTATATTTATGGCAGAACCTCTAGTCATTATTTTAAAGAAGCCTGTGCATTCAGCTCCAGCAAGGCTACAAATAATGATGCTCAAATTGCAAAAGTATAATTTCAAAATGATCTATACAGAAGGTAAACTTCTTTATCTGGCTGATACCTTATCCAGATCGCCCAGAAATACCATGGAACAGCTTGATGCAGAGAATTTTGCTTTGATGTCATGGAAGTGCATAATTTTTCTACCACAAGACTTGATGAGCTAAGAGATCATACAAAGACTGATCCAATTTTGCAAAAGCTCAACCACTTCATCAGTGTAGGATGGCAGTCAAAGCAATCCTGTGTACCGCCAGAAGTATGACCTTACTTTCCATACAGAGATGAGATGCTGATGGAAGATAGTATCATTTTCAAAGGTCCCAGCATGAATACATTCAGATTTTACAGTGTGACCACCCAGGTTCCGATTCTACCAAAAGAAGGGAGAGAGGACTAGTACTTTGGCCTTCTCTATTGAAAGACATTGATAAGATGCTTTCTTCTTGTTCGGTCTGCAACAGTACTAAATCACATTTGCAAAAAGAGCCACTTCAACTAAGCAAAATTCCTGAACTACCTTGGTCAACACTAGCAACTGACATAGTGGAGTGTAACAATCAGCATTACTTAGTGTTGGTAGACTCTTATTCAAACTAGTTTGAGATCGATTTGCTAGCAAACCTAATGTCCAGTGCTGTTATCACTAAGATGAAACATAATTTTTCAGTCAATGGTAGTTCACACAAAGTTATTTCTAACAGTGGTTCTCAGTTTACCAGTCAGTTGTTTCAGAGATTTGCAAAAGAGTGGGACTTTATCCATGTTACTAGGAGTCCTGAATGCCCACAGTCGAACTGCCTTGCTGAATGTGCAGTACAGAGTGCAAAGCAATTACTAGAGAGGTCAAAATGTGGCAATACCAATATCTTCTTGAATTTACTTAATCTCAGAAATATACCCTGTGATAATCTACTTGGCTCGCCTGCTCAGAGACTTCTATCTAGGCAAACCAGAACAACCTTGCCTATTAGTTCTAGTTTGTTGGTGCCTAATGCTAAAACAACAGAGCAATCAAAACCCAACTTTTTAAGAAGCATTCTCAGAAATCCAGCTATGATAAAACGAGCAGAATTCTTCATCCATTGAAAGAAGAAGAGACAGTGACAACGCAAATGGCAAAAGGCTTTGATCGAATTGGTCAAGTGGGAGGTCTATCCGCTGAGATCCTACTTAGTGGAATTTGAGAGTATAGAATACAGGAGAAACCACAGACATCTTCTTCCTGTATCAGAAATGATATTGCAGGATCGTACCTGTGATACAGACTCTAGATCTCAGAGCAACCTTGACGATGTTCATACAGAAGAACATGTCTAAATATCCATTCCCATTCCTGATGATGTCCCAGTTGTCCCCAAAGTTGAACCTTCCTCACAGACAGTCCCCATTGCTAGATCAAATTCTGACTTTTATGTTACACGATCAGGTCATATTTCTAGACCTAGTGTAAAATACACAGCAACCTTGACATGACTGTTTTATATGTGCTCTAATTTTGTATGATTGCATGTCAAAGAACTAGCTCTGTATAACTGCATGTCAAAAGATCATTTCTGTAGATTGCATGTCATTGAATACTGTCATTTCATATATGCATCATTTCTCAAAGAGGGAGGATGTAGATCAGAGTGTATGTATCTTTAAGAAGCATTTCCAGATGTAAGCATGTTTATATAAATAGTGAGCATGTGCAGGCAGCAGCACCATTTTTGAGAGAACAGCCAGAGTGTTAACATGTATGAGTGTGGTTGTCAGTCTGTTTATAAATTTATTTAAGTTTAAGTTACAAAGTCTCATTCCTGATGTGTTTGTCTGTAATAAAGCTGCTTGAACTGAACCAATGAATGTTTTTCTGTTTTATCCTGACCAGACGAGTGACAGTATTTATACCTGTTTGATACTCCCCAGTTCCCCTTGAAGGCATGGCTTCTCTGGTCATAGCTATCATTTATTTTGATATTTAATTTTCATAATCAGACACCCCTTTAGAAGGGCATGAAGACACTCTGGTGGCAGCATTACTGTATTATTTTGGGGAAGAGACACAGCTGGAAATCCGTGTCATGCTTTCCCAGAAGTGTTTGGATGTGTGAGATTTAAATTTACTTTGAGTGTGAGTGTATCTATCAGAGGTCATAAACTGCGACACACTGCTCTGAAGTGTCTAATAAAGAGTTACATTAGGGGTGGACAGAAATATACAGTCCAGTCCCAGATTATTGAGTGTGTTCCTGTGGTGCTCTTAGGGGAAAATTGTGAAATATTACTCCTATTTAAGTGATAATCTCACATTGGAGTCAGAAGTGAGGATTGAAACTCCATAGTTACTGACCCAGGGTAGTAAGGGACATCACATTTAATTGGTGGCAGTCCAGCGAGGTATTCACCTGATGTCATATAAGGATAAAGCATAAACAGCTCGGTCTGAAGCAGCATGCAGGGCAGAACAGAAAAGGCAGCAAAAGAAGTCAAAAATACTCCAAAATGAATTTAAAGAAAGGCAGGAAATGACAGGACATATTTCTTACAGAAGAGTACAAAAGAATCCTCTATGCCAGTAGATCACATGGTTTAGTTTTCATCTTGCCCACTCTCTCTCTCTGTCACAATATCTCTCCCTCCCTCCCTTTCATTGCCATGTTTAAAAATGGCAACTCTTGCATTGATGAAACCTTATTTTATTCCACAAATCAGTTAACAATGACAGCTTCATCAGGGAAGCACACTGCAAAGTACATGGTGTGCATACCCAGAAAGGACTTGACATTCACTACTTAGCTGATAAGAAAAAGTGCTAACTAACCATTCCAAATGTACTCAATAAACAAGGAGAGCAATGCCTTTCTTTCCTTATTCTACATGGCTAAGATGCGGGGATGAGACATCGTGTGCCTTATCTTTTAGCAGCAAATAAAGGGGTTTCAATTGTTGTAACTCTGACTGCATAGATCACATCACCATACAATACCTGCTACTGTAGTTTTTTGTCAATTTTTAAAATTTGTTTAAATTTTTTAAACACAAACATTTTTAAAATAAATATATTTATTAAAATATTTTAAGCACCAGATGCTTCCAGAAAGACTATTTGATTGTATTGGCTTTTGCAAGGTAACAGTGACAATTACAAAATTCATAGTAATATACCATGTTTAACAACAAGCAGTACAGATGAAATATAAGGCTAGGACAGTCCTGACATTCCTCTGTTAGTCACTGAGTTTCAGGAACATATGGGAATGTCAGTGTTCATTCACTCTGTGTATTGTATTATATTATTAGCAACTTGTCTGGGAGGACATTGTCCAAATGTGAGGATGGATAATATCTTTTGTGAGGATAGAAGTGAGATGCACTGAAAGGGATGACTGACTTTAGTAGAAGTCAAAGATGGATTGAAGAAATGAGATACGACCAACCCCACTGCAGTTTTTCAGTTCTGTATAGATGTGAAGGAAAATGTTATGGGATCTAACCGTGTTATATGCATCACAGCTCTGTCTCCAAGTAGCTTAATGAACACGTTACTTTAAGATGTCCTCTTAATGTCTGTTAATAAGACAAGTGAGTGATTTGGTAAGTAGTCACTGAAAATTCACAGGTAGCTATGCCACAATAACTCCACTTCTTTGGCCAAAAGCTAAACCTCACTGGTGTGTGATATTGTTCGGAAATTATCATGTAAGCAACTGTTTTTTTTCTTGGAAGCACATAAGTTTTTGTAACATACAAATATGCCTCAGTTCATTTTGCAAAACTATGATGAAAATAAACTAGTATGCCCACTACACCCTACAAAGTGAACCTTTTACTTTTTCACTGTAACTAAGAGAATCACAGAGGGGCATACCCATTCATACAAAAACAGGAACACAACCAGCTGTTTTGGATAAGATAAGCTAACCCATAATTCAAATTAAAAACAGTATGCCTTTCTACCTAGTTGATTGTTCTGTTAAGGCCCACATCCTGTACATTTTCCCTTTGCAAGCAAAGACTGTTTGCGCCACCACTATTGTTTTCAGAATGCTTCTTTAATTTACTAGGAGCTGATATATATATTGGAATTGACATCTATCCTGCTGAAATCAGTGCCTGCCATGACCTTCTACTGTTTAGTAATAAAAAATCTGTATCTGTCTATCTACATGTATGATAAATGCCCATGGGATATTAAGAACACACAGTGCTTCTGCTACATGGCTTCTAAATGGCCTTGACTGTTTGTTTTTTAAGTCTTTATGAATACATTCAGGCCAATAAAGCCAAATCCTATTACCTCTAGACATGCATGTCATGATTTTATTTCACTATATCACCAACCCACTACATCAGTGTTCTGAATACCAGCCACAAATGGACAAAATATACAAAAAAATGTTTTGCAGGGGACAAGCCCCCCCAATAACCCAGTCTTCTACAATTTATATACATCAACTCAGAGAATACACAACAGCAGGGAAAGAGCAAAATCCTGCTCCTAACTGTGCACCAATCCCCTGAAGCATATGCCAGCATTTTGCGATAAAAGTGCATTTCAATTAAAGCAATTAGATATACTAAACGTGTCTAAACCCACAGAACCCAGATATCTATACCTATATATATCTATACGTACATACTGATATATATATATATATATATATATATATATATATATATATATATATATATATATATATATATATATATGGGTCTACATTTTATCATCGAATTTACATTCCACCGAATTGCAGATACCTGACCCAACTTAACCAAAACCTTACTTTAGCAAAACTACACTTCTCTGAATGACACATCAGCTAAAAAACAATAATGGAAAATATAACAAAAGACAACACACACATTCTCCAATATTTCTGCAGGGGGGCAAACCCCCTATACCCCCTGCAAATTAGATATACCAATTCTGAGATTGCACTACATTGGCAACACAGGTGGATTCTCTCATCCATATTGTAGTGTGATGTGCATTTGACACCTACAACTGCTGCAGATACAACCTACTGTGAAAAACTGAAAGGCTACCAGCCCAGCTAGATAGAATTTTGTAGATAATTCTGTCCTTGTAAATATTAATAAAATCCACAGGCTGCTTCACAAATGTAAAGAAAACTGTGTTAACTGTTGAACTTCAAAAATGTAACCACAGTGTACTCTGCTGGAAGAAAGCTGATAAAGTAAAGCATTTTATGACTGTTTGATCTCAAAGCTCAGAGACAGAATACCTGGACTAAGGAATTCCTTCTGTTATTTTGAGACCAGAGTTAATTGCTAGATTTTACATGTATAATGTCTTTTATTGCCATGGTTTCCTAGCCAGGTGCAAGATCAGAAAACTGTTAAAACTCTGACCCCCGGATTTACTAATCTTCCAAGCAGGACTAGTCTAGTCCTGCACAGAAGCAGCTGCTTAGGGGCAGGATGGCAGCATGCCATGCATAGTAATGAAGGCACACTGCCTGAGCCCCCAGGCTTACATGGAGCATGTACGAGTGCAGGGGGCATGTCTGAGAGCAGAGCCCTCAGAATAAACATGCCCCTGCAATGTTGAACATCAGAAAGTGAAAATAAATGAGCAATATGGCTTATAGGTATCCACATATCCCCACCAACAGTTCCCCACATGTACAACAGCAACAGGATATAAAAATCAAAAGAAGAAACCCCCATATTGGTGTCTAAAGCTCCGAGTACAGCTAACCGTAGTTGCACGGGTGTACCCATTGCTTAGCCATGGTGAAAGCAGCCTAAAAAGCTGAATAGGATAACAAGGACGATATATGCAAAAGAAATATGTCAGCAATAGTGTAGTGGGCAGAGCGTTCGCCTAACGAGCAGGCATTCCCAGCGCACCACAGTCTATTTTACACAGCAAAGCATGGTATAAGCAATATTTGTAATGCAAATCTCACTAAATAACATACATTTTTATGAAGATGAGTACTGCAGGAAATGCACATGTGAAAAGTCAGTATCATAATGAATAAGGCAGCAGTAAGCAGGCATAAGCACAGATAAGCAGTAGTCAGCATATGCATGGCCAGACTTAGGCATAGGCGAACTAGGCGACCGCCTAGGGCGCCGTACAGGCCGGCCTCAAAAGTGCGCAATTCTGCTGTGAAGTAACGCTAACCGGGAAAGCTGAAAAGACAACAAATTTATTTTTCAAATGTCAGTCACCGACGCCCATACAGGCTAGAAATGCGCCCTCCCCCACTTCAACTTAAGCACAAACTTGTTTTCCATCCTATCCACAGTAGCACAGACAGCCCCCACCTCTTCCTACCTCTTGTTCCTTCCTTCGTTGGGAGTCGGATGTACCTATTGGCTAGGCGATTGCAGTTCTCGGAATCTGTGGACGTGAGTCAGCATTGTTCTTCCACGTGGAGTACTACAAACCGAACGGAGCGTGTTTTTGGCGTTTTATGTTTTTTTACAACTTTTACACCGGAGGCTAGGAGGTAAGTGACTCCAGAGATGGGGTCCTGGGGTTATTGATGAAATTTTATTTTTTATAGTCTGTGTGTGTTTATATTTCTGAGATGTGAACGAATAGTGTGTGTGTGTTTATATTTCTGAGATGTGATTTGAAGGAAGCACAGTAGCACTGGGACGCGTTTATTAGAAGAACGAAGCAAGCAGAGAAGCATTTTGTGTAGTGTGTGTTTGAAGTGGAAGGGAAATTCAGTCCATGTTTTATTTTTTAAATACATTTTACTTTTGTGCTTAGAATCAAGCACGGCTTTGGGTTTGGGGATTGCTTTGGGTGTGTGCTTTTGGGATGGGTTTCTCTATGCTTTGGTTTGCTTGTGGAGCATGTGAACTTTTACTTTAGTTTTTAATTTTAGTAGATTTGATAACATATCATGGATGTATATAAGCCTGTAGTCACATAACAAGAATGTGGGTGCTTTTGGGGTGGGTTTCTCTATGCTTTGGTTTGCTTGTGGAACGTGTGAACTTTTACTTCAGTTTTTAATTTTAGTAGATTTGATAACATATCATGGATGTATATAAGCCTGTAGTCACATAACAAGAATGTGGGTGCTTTTGGGGTGGGTTTCTCTATGCTTTGGTTTGCTTGTGGAGCGTGTGAACTTTTACTTCAGTTTTTAATTTTAGTAGATTTGATAACATATCATGGATGTATATAAGCCTGTAGTCACATAACAAGAATGTGGGTGCTTTTGGGGTGGGTTTCTCTATGCTTTGGTTTGCTTGTGGAACGTGTGAACTTTTACTTTAGTTTTTAATTTTAGTAGATTTGATAACATATCATGGATGTATATAAGCCTGTAGTCACATACCAAGAATGTGGGCAAAATTTTAACAATGTACTTAGAGGACAGATAACCAAAATAACTACATAGTGTAGTCACACCTTTAATCTGGGAGCTTTTGTAGTTATAGCTGTTAGAACTATTTTTGTTGTAGATACCATTAGAGTCTTAGGTGTAGTTATAGCTGCAATTGTAATATGACACAGCGATAATGAATGAATGGCTAGTCAGATATCTTAATTGTACATCACTTCATTGGATCAGGAAAGATACCTTGCCCAGAACCCACCTGCTTATCATGGGAATCTTAGGGATTAATCCTGGGGGCCCTAATATTTACAATAATAACAAATACAGTTTCTACAGTAAGCCCTGACTTATCCATCAATATAATCTAGTACTGTCTTACTATGTACTGAACAATCTGCAGAAAACTTTACTCATATTGAGTCAGGACTTAGCCACAGTTCATAAATGGTTTCATCTCAGATGACTAGTAATTCATTTTAGCAATGTATTTTTCAACAATTAAATCAGAAGATCACCCAGATAGGTTAAAGAGATCTTACCAATTATCAAAGATTAACAACTTTCCGTTGTCTGCAGGTGATGTCTCATCATATGCATCCAGGTAGCGCACCTGCCTTCCTTGCCCCACGTCACATTGCTTGCTTAACTTTAGAGCATATGATATGACCAGCGACAAATCCATTTCTGCTTGAGCTGTTGTAACTACCTAAATTCCAACAGTGCATTCCTTTTTCCTGTGAGTTATTGCTTCTTAGATACATTATTTTGCATTTGTGATTACACTTAAACTGCTATATTTTTACCATTCTAGCAGTTTTTCTTTCCTTTTTGTCCTTTCTTCACTTTATTTTATATTAGCAAGTTACCAGACCTCTCACCTAGCCCTATTTTGAAATAACATCCCTATTATCGGGCCTGATTTAGCCCTGCACAGGATGTTCCTATTTTTTAGTGAATGTCCAGCTTAGTTTGCCCTTCATTCAGCTTTGTGAATCCCCCTCACCACATGTGATCTTTGAAGCTGCCTAGTACATGCACTCTCTAGATGACCAACATACTAATGGCAACAATAATTAAAAGAAACGGGGCACATGTTTTGCATCGTCCTTTTTCTTAAGGAAAAATAAATGACCTTGTGTGGTAGAATTTTGCCATCCAGTTCATTAAAGTCTACAGATTTTGCATTGCATCTTTGATAATGTGCTTGTATGTTTCTATCATTTTTGATATTTTGTTTTTTAAAAATATATTTGTGAGTAGCATCTACATTTGTACTGGAAGCACAGAGAATTGTGTTAGACAGCATTCATATTTCATGCCAATTAAATGTCCATATTTTTATCTTTTCAAGGACTTTTGCTCCTGTTTTCAATGTCTGCATGATGAGAGATATGTCAGTTAGTTATATGTACTTGAGGTTAGAATAATAATTTAATTTTGCATTTGGCCCACTTAAGAGGAACCATCATATATGCATGATAAAAATCCTCTTGAATTGTGCCTTATTAAAGCAGATGACTGCCATAACAAAATCACCATCTTCTCTGTGAAGAAACCCTTCCTTCTTGCTCGCTTAAATTACTGGTGCTGCTCTGTCCACCTCTATCCATGGCTTCCAGTGTCAGCAGTGTGTTACAAATCTCACTGTGGCTACTCCTGCAACTCTCCCAAGGAAATGCACAAGATAATAAAAGTTTAATCTCTTCCTCTAGACAGTGATGAATTAATTAATCAATTCAAAATTTAGTAAAAGCTGAAACACATCATTATGAAGAGAACTATATGCTAGGCATAGTTTACTTTGAAGCATATTTTCATAATTTTATAATTTATAATTCCTGCATAAGGGTTAGATAACCATTAATATGGAGATTACAACTTTCCCATACCTTTCAACCTGCAGACATTGAAAATCAGAGAATCATAGAAAATCAATTTTGTGTAGTGTTTGTTTATATTTCATTCAGGTAGCTATCAGGATTCATTTTTGGCTTTAACACCCCCCCCCCGGTGACTGATATGAGCACTCTGATACGAGGCCATGCCATATCTGTGTGTCTAAGTGTGCATGTTTCTAAACGTGACCAAACAGTTTAGCATAACAAAGATAAGCTCACGTGGAGTGTTTTGTGGGAGTGACCCTTCTGTGGGCGTGGCTCAAACAGGGGTGTTCCTTGTGTTCAGTGTGGGTGGGGCTTAAGGGGCGCCAGAGCAGTGCTTCGCCTAGGGCGCCGTTTCAGCTAAGGCCGGCCCTGAGCATATGTAAGCACTAGTAAGCGTGTGCAAGTTCGTTTGCATGGGGTTAAGCACTGCCAACACAGATTAAGCAAAGGAGAAGCTAAATGGGTGTAAGACACTGTGACCAGAAGTTAGCAGTGCTTACCTCCATGCAAACCCGCTTACAACTGCTTTAAAGTGCCTTAAGCACACCGTTTCCAATGGCCGGTGTTCTGCGCAGCAACAAAACAAACGGCTTCTGCAAAGCCAGAACCCAGGACCATGCACACCATACACAAAATTATTTACCACAAAGCCATGCCAGATATGCATAAATCATGTTGTCAAAAACATAACCCCAGCCCAGTCATGCAACAGTACACAGAATGTATACCTACAGCTAGATGGACGTGTGTGTGCAAATATATTACTATCTAAATGGATACAACATATCTATAGATGTAGTCACATATATATATATATCTATATATATATATATATATATATATATATATATATATATATATATATATATATATACATATATATATATATAAATATCCAGAGATATATACGAGTATACTACGGTTGATTGAAAACTCACTTGACTGAAAATGAAATTACTAGGACCACTTCACTGAAAGCTCACTTCACTGAAAACTCATTTCTTTGAAACTCATTTCATTGAAAGTTATAAATGGACTTTTCCCACTGTACTGCAACCCTGGAGTTAGTATATAAAGTAAGGGGGGTGTAGGGGGAACAGCCCCCCACATTGGGGGTGTGGGGGCATAGCCCCCACATATTATAAACATTTTAAACTATACACACTGATACTTACAAGTGCAATAAATAACTGTTTCCAAAAGGGAACATATAACCAAGATATTTGGGAGGCTTCACCCCCCATACCCCCCAATGTGGGGGGATGTGCCCCCCACACCCCCTCTTACTTTATATACTAACTCCAGGGTCACACTACAGTGGGGAAAAGGCCATTTATAACTTTCAACGAAATGAGTTTCACTCAAGTGAGTTTTCAGTGAAGTGAGCTTTCAGTGAAGTGGTCCTAATAATTTAATTTCCAATCAAGTGAGTTTTCAATCAACCGTAGTAGACCCATATATACATATATAGACAAATATATGAACAGATATACATGCAAATGCTGACAAGTACACATATGAATGTCAACATCTATATGTCCATATATACACAGCAAGTAACATATATGTACGCAGATATATGTCTCCGTAGGTATATACGGACATAGTTAGAAATATGTAAGCAAATATATATACCCACAGAGGTATATATGGCCAGACATCTGTAGATAGCAATGGTAGATGAGCAGAAACATATATGTCCACATATACTGTTAATAGGCTTGAGAGGCCCCAAACAGTATACGTCAGGTATGAATTGGCATACCCCCCGCCCAGCCAAACACGTCCGCCCTGCAATACACTACCAAGCTCATTGTATTGTATGTGTGTCATTGAAATAGGGATTTAAATTAGCTTTCTGTTATGTTTCACATGTTGACATCACATACCCCTCTCCCCCACACACTAGGCAGGCTGAGCAGTACAGACCCATCCAACCCAGGCCATCCCTGACCCATACATTCATTACCCACACTTCTGCTTCCCCCCATCCGCTGCACACACGCAGCCACCATCCCTTCCTTGGTTACCGGCCAGTAGCTACCAAACCCCCACACATTGCCCCCCTCCACCCCCTCCCCCTCAGGCCCCATCCTGTATGTTGTCCTGACCCAAGTATCCTAGGTCTGGCACACACCGTAGTCCATGCACATAGCCATGGGTACCTATGTAACTCTGGGTGTAGACGAAAGTTGAATACCCCATGTTCGGGTTGTCCCACATGGGACGAATATATTCCTGGTACTAACAATAGATTTCACGTGTGACTCTGTGTACAGTAACAGATTTAGTTGTAGATATCACAAAGCATATGTGGCACACAAGGTTGGCCGGTATGCACACAAAAAACAGTATCCAGCAATACCAGTCAACATTACAGGACATGTAGCTAAATATGTAGAAGTATGTGTGTGTGTGTAAATATACCCATAACTAAATAGATATATACCTCTCATATAGATATATACATATGCAGACACCCATACATCCACATGTCGTTAGATATATATACAGCAATATATATATATATATATATATATATATATATATATATGTGTGTGTGTGTGTGTGTGTGTGTGTGTGTGTGCGTGTGTGTATACACAGATATATAGCTATGATATGATACAGCACTTAAGAATGACATATGTTCACAGGCTCTGCTAATGGGGGTGAGGGGCCCAATCAACAAATGTGTAACACGTAGCATTAACCCCCCCCCCCCAGCCAGACAGGGTAAACATACAAACAAACACCCAAACAATGTAAACAATCCACTGCTCCCCAAACCACAGGCAGGATAAAACCAGAGGTGGGGAACACAGTGGACCCGCTAAGTCTAATCTTGGAACAGAGACAGGAGCGTCCCTTGCGGGATACCCCAAAAATTGTCTTATAATAAGAGGACGCCCGTGCAATGACCTTTCAAGGCGGGGCATGTATGTACCCAGACTACAAGGGTGGGAAAGCCTAATGACCCATGGGTCGAGACAATGTACAAGATGGGTCCCGTGAAGTGAAGATTGGGCAGTGTGTAGTGGTGTGTTTAGACCTGACCTGCATCCAGAGTAAGGATGAGTGCTGTAGAGGAGGTGCAGGGGGGGAACTATGGGTATGAAATTATGGGCCTAGGCGTGCAGGTGTTGGCTGGAGTGGTTCTATTCGGACTTCCCCAGGGATGTAAGCAATAGTGTACATTGGGCAGAGCCACTGCCTAACGAGCAGCCACTCCTGGTACGAGTCCCACTGCAGCACAGTCTATTTTACATGGCAAAGTACAGTATAACCAGATGTGTTGTTGCAAATCCCACTAAATAACACAAAAGAACACATGATTGCAACACCCCACTGTAGGCATGTAAGTCGAACTAATTGGCATCACAAGGTATTATTGTTGTTCTCACCCCACCCAGGGGTGTGAGTGTCCAAACCTACCTCCAAATGCAGTGTATATACACAACTGTTGCTGTAGAAGAAATGGCCACCTGTGGACCTTCCCGTCAGCCTTCCTGCGCATCCCTGGACATTTCCCCTACTATCTGACCCTCTGTGTGCCCCATTAACACCACTTACCTATCGACCCCTGTTTCATTGCTATTAATGTTCACAGTCACAAGTAGGTGACACCCTCTTCTCCAACTATATTGGCAGAATCTGATACCCCCTACCCATGTGTATTACCTCAGCTGTCCCACACGACACTTGTAAATAACACATGAAGGAACACCTCAAGCACACTTGGATCAGCACATGCTCACCACCTGGTGAATTCTCCCCCCAACTAACACTCTATACCCCTACAACAACTAGAGAAACCGACACCGCCTGTCCTGCCTTGCATACAAATCCCAACATCCTGCATACCTTCCCTATTGTTCCCCCACCAATCATTCCAACAGCCTACTATACAATTACAATGTCCCCCCTTTACATACCTACCTACTCCTTCACTATTCACTTCTACTCTAACACACAGGTATGGCATAACTAAACCTAACCTGAATACCTGAGTGTAACCTATCCAGAACTGTTACACTGGAATATAACTTCATCTTAAACTGACCTTTGTCAACAGTCATACCTGACATGTAAGCCTGACCTAAGCATGTGTAATACTGACATGTTAATGTGAACTAGGCATGAAGAATGTGGTACGTAGCTATGTTAAGTCTGTTACTCTCTATGAATGTGTACACCTCAGTAGTATGAGTAATGTGTAGCTGGGGTTTACTGTGGAGCTCCACTCCCCGGGCCACCGCTGACAATCGAGAAGCATCCAGTCGGATTGTCCAGGACAACAAATGTGAACTAAATACATGAAGTAGCTTGGGAGTATGTGGCAGCAAGTGGGGTTACACCTGTTTAGGGGGTGGTAAGCAATGCCCACACTTTTTAAGCATGGAAGCCAACTCAGTGTAAGATGCCATAACCGGAGGTCAGCAAGGCTGAGTCTCGCGCACACCAGCGCATACCCACCTACGCCTTAGGCACTCTGTAGTCAACAGATCTTGTCGTGCCCATTAACATAATAATCTGCACTCCTAGGTTCCAACCACCCCCCACCCTGCACACTATAGTCTAAGTGAGTTACCACTAAGGCATGGCAGATACACATTCAGCTGCTGTTATCACAAACATATCATCCAACACAGTCATTCAACAGTATAGGAAATGTATGTAAGTATGTAGATTAATACCAGCAAACATGTGCACATTGCTCAATCACAGTATTCCGAGCAGGCTATGTGTATCAATGAACAGTGCCTGTCCAAACATACTGTGAGAACTGTAGTCTTGCATAGTACTGAAGAGAAGAACGAAAAATGGTGCACGCTGTGGGGGAGTGTGGGTGTGCTACATGCACAGAATGTCACACCTGGGGCATTGGTTCCGCGGAACTGGGAGATGAGGCTGGCCCAGTGTGTGAGAAAACTGCTGCTTCTCAAACCCCTGGTAGGATGCTACCAGTGGGAGAAACAGTGTAGACCAGCAAAGTCTACTCATGACGCAACAACAGGTCTGTCCCTGGCAGGGCAAACCTAACTTTGTGGGTCACATAGATGTTTCCACCAGTATTGGAGGAGGATCAAGGGAAGGCTCAAATGTACGTGGACTAAATGGATGAAGAGCCTGCAGAAGCTTGGGTCAAGACAGTATAATGGAGGAGTACCAATACGTGCAGAGAGAGAAATATGTGACGGTGTGGTATGGCTGGGCTAGCAAATGGGGAATGAATGGATGCTGTGTATGTGGAGCTTGGGGGGCAGGGGAAGGAAACATGGGTATTATAATATGGTAGAAATAGGAAAATGAAGCAGAACAGCAATAGTTTAGTAGGTAGAGCATCCGACCAATGAGCAGGCATTCCCAGTTTGGATGCCACTGTAGCACAGTCTATTTTAAATGGCAAAGCATGTTATAACCAATATTTTTGTTGCAAGACCCACTAAATAGCTGATATATATGAACTGGAGTACCGCAAAAAATGCCCATGTGACGTATCAGTGTCAGATGGAATAAGGCACTAGTAAGCAGGTGTAAGCACAAATAGGCAATAGTAGGCATATGTATGCACTAGTAAGCAGGTGTAAGGCCTTACGACTGCTTTAGAGTGCCTTAATCACTCTGTATGCAATGGGCCTTTGTCTGCCGGGCAACAAAATAAAGCCGTGCAAGTCACGAACTCAGGACCCTATACACCATAGTCCCAGTAGCTATCCACCAAGCCATAACAGACGTACAGAATAATGGGATAGTAGTAAACATGTCTTCTCCATAGTATAACCAAACTGAACCTGTGAAAGGCATCAGTATACAGTCATATGTGCCATAACTGACTACAGAACATACATATGTGAACTGGAGTACAGCAGTAAGTCCAGATGTGAGGTGTTAATGTAATAAAGTGTAGACGTTCCCAGGACCCCAGACAGTGTCCGTACACATGTCGAGGATACATGACACATATATAACAAGTGGTGAAGGGGAAATCAATGCCAAAAGGCAATTATCATGCAAATCTAATAATACACACTGCTAAGCGTAGCACAGCACTGGCTCCCAGACTGCTGGTAGGATACTACCAGTGGGAGAAACAGTGTCACCCTGCTAAGTCTATTCTTAAACAAATGCACATCTGTCCCTGGTGGGACGACCCCAAACGTCTGCCAAAAAGAGTCCTTGGGGTAACATACCATGCCTAAAAAGTAAGCACAGATGGTGATGTATGTTCATGGACTACATGTGTGGGAAGCCTGAAGATCCATGGGTTGAGACAACATATGCAAAGGGTCTCGAGAAGTGGAGAGTGGGCAATGTGTAGTGGTGTGGTTAGATTAGGCTGGAACCTGTAGGAAGGATGACTGATGTGGATGGGGACATGAGGGAGGGAATGATGGGTACAAAATTATGGACCGAGGCATGCTATGGTTGGATGAACCTGTTCTAATGGGACCGGCCCGTGGATGTCAGCGAGAAAGGTGGGGGGGCACAAGGGAGGTACTGGGACATACCATTTCCCATGGCAAATCACATTATGGGTAATATGTATATTGCATAACCCACGGAATAACATATATACATGAAATGGAGTACTGTGGCCATGAAATAACATATATATATATATATATATATATATATATATATATATATATATATATATATATATATATATATATATATATATATATATATATATATATATATATATATGTGAGGTGTCGGTATCATAATGCATACAGCAGTAGTTAGGTTAAGCAGCACTAAGCTGTTGTAAGCATATGTCAGCACTAGTAAGCGAGTTTACGTTTCCAGGCTCAGCAAATCTGACGCAAACTATCTGTAGGCATATGTAACTGGAGGTCTGTGTTTGTGTGACGGTGAGCACTGCCTACACAAAGTAAGCAATGTCGAGGCTAATCTGGTGTAACTGGCTGTTACCTGCAGTTGGTGACACATACCGTAGCACAAACACGCTCATGACTGCTTACAAGTGCCTTAATCACCCTGCATCCCACCGCCCTTGTTCAACCCTGCAACATAATTGACAGCCACTGCATGGCCCGAACCCAGGACCCTGCATACCACAATCATAGTGAATTAACACTGCACCATGTCGGATATACAGACATCCCATGCATTCCCAGATATAGCATGCAGCACAGTCAATCTGCATAAGGGGAATTGTACTAATATCACAACACTCAACCCCTTATTGCAAACATTGTGGACACAGTGTGACAAAAGTGGGGTACATATCTGGACACGTGAAATATTGTTCATATACATGTAAAATGTTGCTAGTTAAACAGTGATCAGTTGTAATACACATAATCTGAACAACTTGATGTCTGCAACTGTAATGTATCGGCATTCCTAACTGACCACATGCCTGACATCATCCACGTCAACTGGACAGACGAATGTGGAGCAGGCCAATATTGTGAGCCACTCATGCATGGACATATGGACAGTCATCGATCTGTAAATGTAGAGAGATACACAGGTACATATAAATGTCTGACTCACACATACATCATATCACATCAATGGTATGTAGGTGGGTGGATACATATGTCCACATATATTTAGGTATAAATATAGATATACATAGATATATATGGATAGATATGTGAATTGCAGCACCAGATAGGAATAACAACCAGAACCCCCACCACAAAATTACTGACCTTATGCACAGTTGATGGGGTGGGGGCTCAGATGAGGGGAACCTGGTGATGACTGCTATGCCCCCCCACCACCACAGCCATAACAGATATGCTTTGCAATGCAATATCCAGCACATGCAGTTCTTGACCCCAGGACCCTCCGCAACACAGCTACAATGGTCTAACAGTAGGCCACTACAGCTGTAGAAAGTCTGGGAAATATCCGAAACATATCAACCAGTCCAGTCATGCAACTGTACAGAGAATGTATACCATCATCTAGATGTACCTGTGTGTAAATATATTACTATCTACACTGCTACAACATATCTGTATATGTATATATATATATATATATATATATATATATATATATATATATATATATATAGAGAGAGAGAGAGAGAGAGCTTTCTAACACTATATACATAGATATTACTATATATGGACATGTATACATGCTAATGGCTACATCGCCACATATATGTGTCTACACATATATGTCTACATATACACAGCATGTTACATATGTGTATGCAGATCTACAGCTATGTAGGTATATACGGACATAGTTACATATATGTCAGCAGATATATATATCTATATCGGTACATATGGCCATACATCTGTAGAGAGCAATGGCAGATTAACGAACACACATATGGTCACATGCACCGTTACTGGGGTTGAGAGGCCCCACACACTATACGTCTTATACAAATAGGCACCCCCCCAAGGCCAAACATTTCTACCCCACAATACACTACCAAGTGTTGCAGATCCCGTAACCAGGACCTGACACAACATGGGCACAGGAAGTTAAGAGTACAACATCCCACCTGTATGATATCAGGCTGATATTGTTGACATATCATGCAGTACAGTCTGCCTCCCATAGGTAATGTAAACTGTGGTAGCCAGCAACATTCCCAGGATACAGATACACAGACACAGATATGCAGATACATACATACATACATATATATATATATATATATATATATATATATATACACACACACACACACACACACACATATATATATATATGTGCATGTATATATATATATATATATATATATATATATATATATATATATATATATATATATACATATATATATATGGATATACATGTGACTACACATTCACACGCAGATATATGTACAGTAGGATACATATGTAGTCAGTGCACACAATATGGAATAGCCACTATACCTACAGCTAAACCCTGAACAACTGGACACTGTATGGGCCACCCATACAAATGACTGTTGCCTGCAACATATACCCACAGAGAGGTCATTGGATAAACTCCACACACAGGTTTGCAGAAATGGAATACCTTTCATTGTGTACCATGACAGTTCTACATGCCATGTCATATAGCTGTTCAGACAGTGACATCCATATAAACAGAAGAATGCAACCGTGAAACAGTTATACTAATGCAGTAGTCTGGAAAGGTACACAACCGTCGCTGTCCAGGCCAAGTCTTTAGATTTGTACAGTAGTGAGGACTGACTGGGCCACAGGATACCAAATGATCAACAGGGTGTAATGCAGGTGTATAGTTCAGCCGCCGCTATCTACCCTCTGTACAACAGCAGCGCGAGGTAAAGACATCATGTGATCACATGGGTTGTAACTGTGACATAACAAGGCATAACTGACACCATCACATGCTCACAGACAAACAGAACAGTCCATCTGGCAGGTGGCAGTAGGCTTGCAGTAACCGAATATATGTATGTGATGTACATATAGGTGAAGTATACAGCACTTTACATCCAGATACCTTATGGCAGCTCACCCCTGATACCCCCACATATTTAACAGTCTAGGTCATTTATGGTGCTCCCCCCCCAGACTCAATAATACAGGGCCATATACCACTGTTACATACACTGGCCTTTGGAGTGCATAAGAGCATACACGTATTGTGTAGGTGATGCCCACACATATATGGCCCCACCCCCACCAAATGTGTGGGGGGTACAACAGATGTGGACTGATGGCAGCAATGGCAGTGTGATACACTCACAGCCCACTATGGAACACCCCCCACAGCATGTCATATGTGCAAAGCTTGATATGTTGGTCATGTACTGATAGCAATCCACACACACACACACACACACACACACACACACACACACACACACACACACACACACACACACACACACACACACACACTGCCAGTGTGATATCAGACACAGGACCTGTGTGGTGGACAGACAACACATGTTAGGCACACCTATGGCTACCAAGAGGATAGGCCCACATTAGAGGGCTATGCAGACAGACTGCATTCCAAGATAAAGTAGTATGTACACACACACCTTGTAACACCAGTACTATACAAAGCATAACATCGCTCTACTCACACTCTGTCTGTAGTTCCTGAACCTCCTACACATATGTAGCTGCCCTGAGTGTGTCGGTTCTCCTGTAGAAGTTATTGCTACCTGCTGTCTGTAACACTGATGCCCACACAAATGTAGGACTGCACAAACATTCACAGAATGTCTAGGTTGTCATCAAATATAACCCCTATTGTACATAATATGTGGGGTGGTCTGATATCTCACTGGCTTGTTAGCGGATATGATGACACTAATTATGGTGTACAGCACATACGCACCATGTCATGCACGACATATGTACACAGGTTGGCAGAGTTGTGGCTGGCAGCACATACATAGGGCCAATAATGACATGTTGCTGTGATAACCTCATACATTTACTGTTGTAACAGGGTTTGTGGTAACATATGCCCTATGAGGGATAAGACGCCAGTAACTGTCATGGCTTTCACCATCTACAGACTCCAATCCTCCCACTACCATCTGCAGTCCACAGATAGATGCTCCGTTGGTAACACATGGGAACCAATGTCACAACACACTGCCCTGTCTGCAAATGACCCTGCAGATGGGGAATCCACATAAACATGGAACTGACATGGCAGGTATGGAGACATGTAGGAAAGACATATCCACACACACACACCGTTAAACCAACAGTATGCCACATGCTGTATAGCAGCACTTACTGTCTGTAGGCGGGTCAGGCACATCCTCCTCCTGTGCGTTGCCCTGTTTCCACAGTGTATGTTGTTGAAGGTAAATTTCCAATCCATCACAGAAGCTGGTTGACAACCAACATATCTAGTTCCTGCTCACAGTGAATGACAAGGGCCAACACCAACATGATGTTCCTAGATATCGGAGTGTGTTTCCATGCAATTGGCTATGGGAATGTTACCACAGCTGTTCCACATGCAATCAGCTGGGGAGAGCTGTGATTTGTGCACAGGCCATTAGCTGATCATGAGCATTACTTAAAATACACATGCTGCTGCCTAAGCAAAGCTGGTGTAGGTCTCCACATCCACCAGAGAGGGAGTGGGAGAGGCAGACAGAGGCAAAGACATGTCAGGGAGGGGTGGGGGAGTAAAACAGCAGCTTGTTTGTGTCACACACCTACTACCACAGGGTATCAACCCCTGACAACTATGTACTGCATTCACAGTTCGATGCAGTTATTGGATGTGCCACATGGGTTACCTATTGTGGAGCCCTCAGAACATATCTGTGATGGTGTGTGACATCTGAAACAGGGATACAGTAGCTATACAGTAGGTGATGTACATGTGCCTGTCAGCATGAACAGGTGCCAGCATCAACACAGCCACACTCTCACAGGGACACGCACACATCAACACACTTGGCAGTGCCAGGGGTACTACTAATCAGTAGCGGGATTGCCACAACACATCACTGTGCAGGTACCACATGCACCACAAGGGTCATATGGAGGTTGTATGGGCAAACAGTATGAGGAGGTGTCAGACATCTGACAGCATGCTTCTGTATGTGCATGGGAGTTGTAGTGAGTGTGGCTGTGAACATATGCACAATACAACACATAGACAAACACACAGGGTGCCAATACTGACATGCATGGGTGCATGTCTGCACGGGTGCGTGGTGGTCGACTGGGGTACTTTCCCCTTGTGTATTACTTGTATATCTAGCCCAACAGCCATGCCATGTCAGTCTTTCAGATGGTGACACATATTACCACCAAACATTTACATTGGCTTACTGCTGGCAGGTGGTATACTGGTGGGGATTGTCCTTGGCACTGCAGGTGTGAGGGCTTCTCCCTGTCATCAGCAGTAGTGGGCTATGGGCACTGGTTCTTACCTCAACATGCATACATACTGACCACTCTCACACAATATGAAACACACACCATCCTAACACACACAGACCTGCATATTGTGCACATGCTGCAACCTATCCTGCTACCTTGGCCACCTCTGGGCATCTCTGTGCCACTCGTATTATACCTACACATGGATGTTACTACATTTCCATACTGGATTGGAGGAGCAAACTGTTACTACATTTCTAGGCTAGAATGGGGGTGGGGCACACCTGACTGTTTCTACATGTCTACATGGGAGTGGGGAGGGCACACCTGACTGTCATTACATTGCTATGTAGGATGGGGGGAGCACAAGTGACACAAGTACACATTTGCTATGACTGTACTGGTATGTCATGCACTCCATTTCATTCTGTATTGCTACCTATCATGCTGTCCAGAGGCAAGCCTGTGTACTACAGATCATGGCTTTAGTTGCCCTACATATTATTGTCTGATGTCTTACCCTTCAAATCTGGCATTCCACTGACTGCCCTGCTGTGGTCTGTCTGTGTAGGTCTGGAGGTGGCGTTAACCCTAGCCATCATTCTGGGGCCATGGCACAGACCCTGTTTGGGTTTGTGTCCACCTGTCTTGCTGGCTGCAACTGTTGTTGGGTATGTGAGCCATCCTGACTGGCCTGTTTGGGTCATATGGTCACACATTTCACACAGCACATTTCCTGCAGTGGTTTATGTCACCCTGTGTAGTACTGGCTACTGTGATGACTCCAGTATGTGTTACACATGTCAGGGTGCCACTATGGGTGTCTACTGTCTGCTGTCATAAAATTCAGCCACACAATTCCCTTTCATGCTCACATCCATATCATAGCTACAGGTGACAACACAGTCTACTCCATTTGGCAATTGGTAGGTTGACTGACTTAACTAGTGGGTGTGCCAGACTTGCGGATGGTGCTGGAGGGCTGCCTATGTTGGATGCACATAGTACACTCTCTATACATGGTTGAGCACAGGTGGTGTAATGTTTGGCATCCCTTTTACTGTATGTGCGAGTCGGAGAGAGGTGTAATTCCCTGGGACCCTACTGTGTCAGTGCATGTGATATGTGTTGCCTCTTTGCCAAGGCCAGGGCATACTGGGCATGCCTCCTTCTGCCTACCGGGGCAGGCTCAGGTTCTTCCTCCTATGGGTCACTCTGTGCCTGTGCAGGCCTTGGCATTGGTAGGGGGCTGTGTGGCCCTGCCCCATGCTGTTCCTGCTGCAGCTGTTTCTGCAGGATCATGTTGTGTAGCATCACACATACCATAACTATTCGGGTACATGTAACTGGTGAATACTGCAAGGCTCCACCGGATGTGTCCAGACACTGGAACCATGACCTGATCATCTCAAACACATGCTCTATTATATGTCTGGCCTGTGCGTCTGCCTCATTATGGCATTGTCCAGGTGTGTGTGCATTTCTGATGGGTGTCATCAGCCACAGCGCCAGTGTGTACCCAGCATCCACCACTGGGTGACCATAGGGGATGTTCCCATTGGCAAATCTCTGGTATAGCTGTGTCAGATGCCATATGTGGGAATTGTCATAGCTTCCCAGGGCAGCCAGCACACACATTCATTATAATGCCAGAGCATCACATACGACCTGGCAGTTGATGGAG
The DNA here is from genome assembly GCF_019279795.1 of Protopterus annectens. NCBI lineage: Eukaryota > Metazoa > Chordata > Ceratodontiformes > Protopteridae > Protopterus > Protopterus annectens. The sequence continues at coordinate 422,590,402 of NC_056732.1, forward strand.
GCGATACCCCTGCAGTTGATGTAGGCCCTACCCTGCTCACCGGGTGGTGCTTTGATGCACATGTGTGTGCAGTCTATAGCACCCACTACCCCAGGGGATTCTGCTATTTGGTGGAAGAGATGCATATTGCTGGTCAATACCTCACGGGTGTTGAGGAAATATACGTGCTCACTGGCATGTGCTGACATGGCATCCAGGAACTGGTACAATACTCTTGATGCTGATGCCTGTGAGATTCCCATGATATCCTCAGTTGTGCTTTGGGAGGTACCTGTGGCTAGTATACCTGGGTCTACACATACCTTGGTATCCACTGGGATGGGTTACCCTCATTCGGTTTGGTATGTCAGATGTGGCTGGCACAGCTCTACTACTTGCTGCAGGAGGTCTCTGTCCACGCTATAGCGCTCCAGTATCTCCAGCTCATGTAGCCCCTGGTAGGTTACCCTGTGTCTGTACACTCTTCTCCGTCTCCTCACTGTGGGTTGTTAGGCAGCATGCACATCCTCACCACCTTCAGCCTCTTGCACATGTTGTTCTATGTTGCCTGCAGCAGCCCTTCTCATTTTGTAGGTTTGTTTGTTAAAAATTCCCTGCTTGTATACACCAGTGGTGTAGAGTGTGGGAAAAACCAGTGGGGAAGGTGTTTGCTTAGTTTATAGTAGTGTTCTGGGCTGGGCTGCTGTCTGTGTAATTGGCTGCTTCTGATACATTTCACCTGCCAGATATGCTAGTTCTCCTTGATTACCTTCCTACTGCTGATTTCCCTTCCCATTGCCCTTCTGTTTGGGCCCTGGGCCATGCCGCGCAAACCGAGTACTTGGATGTGCACACTTCTGCCATTTCCTGGTTTAACTTCTTTTCTCTTCCTGTACATCCCGGTGCGCGGCACACACACCTGCTTACTCTTTGTAAAGAGAGCTGGGCAGGTTTAGACACATCCTCTTGGTTGGCTGTGCTAAGCTGGGAGCATACCGGAGCCACTGGGCCCAGTCCGCGTACATTATGCCTGACACACCCACCCATGATGTCACCTACCTCCTAGTCCTGCACTCAGCTATTCATACTCTTACACTGTTGGGACCTGCCTCACATGCTGGGGAAAACCGGGATTCACTATCCTTTCCCTCATTTGCATAGGATTGCCTGCTAATGTATGGTTACGTGTGTCACACTGTGCCTCCCCCCTTAGCAACCACTATTCACTGGCCAGGTTGTCTTTTGCCTGCCATTGACATGCATGGTGGAATACTGATTTTAGTTAGACTGCTTTTTTTAGGTTTATTTTCTTATTTCCCCACCAATCCCATTTGAGTGCTGCTGCCCTAGGCTTCAACAGCTGTGATCAGTGGACATATAATAAAGGTTGTATTTTGTACATTTTGCATTATTTGCAATGCCTGTGGCCTTTACTTGGCCATTGGCATGCTTTCTCAATGTTATGCATCCTTTATTTGGGGCTGTCATGTCCCCGTTTTGGATTTTGCAGTACCATACTCGGTTACTAACCCAGTACATTTCTGCATATTATGCTAGCCCTGCACGCCCTGATTCCTGCTTTCTAAATGACAGATGTACCTCATTTGCATGGTTTTCACCTGCAAATGGGGTGATTTGCATACGGGGGCTGGGGACGTGCAGCACTAGTGCTACAGCGCTCGCACATGTCAGACGTGCATGTATGTGGATCGCTCAGCCGCCATATTGGTAAAATTTCATTTTACACTAATCATGCACGCCTTGCAAGCTTTTGAGAATCCGGGGGATAGAGAAAAACCTTTCCCTTGCTCCCAGCTTAAAGCAGTAACTCTCACCAAAACTAAAGTGCATGCCAAACTGCTGAATCAGAGAAACCAACTTGAATAAGGCAGATGAAAACATTTTATTCATTTGAAACATGCCTATCAGAAAGTGTGAGGAAAAGCTTTTTGAAAAGGCCTCTCATAATCTAGTATATAATGCACTTTCATTCATAAGATACATACATAAATTGAACTTATTCAGCATTCTGCATGTAGTCTGTATGTATATCCCTGCAAAGTGTGCACATCAAAATTTTTGCTTTTACAGTATCTCTAAGGTATATGAACTCCGAATGAGACTAGTAAAGTAGCAGGGGAGCAAAAACAATATTTACACATTTACAGCTTAAGTACATGTTGAATTTGCTTTTAAGTATTGCTGATATTCTAAGACAGCATTTTATTTTCAATATCCCATGAAGCAACAGAAGCAGCAGCAATGAATTGTAAAATACCCATGCACACTCAAAACACACACACACACACACACACACACACACACACACACACACACACACACACACACACACACACACACACACACACACACACACACACACATATCTATCTAGATATGAATGTATACCCCTTTGTTGTAAGATGGGTTGCCAACTGGCTCACAAACTGGACACACTCTATCAAAGTGGATGACTCTACATCAGCCAGCAGACCTGCCATCAGCTGTGTGCTACAAGAGTCAGTACTGGGACCCTACTGTTTGATATATACTTCTCAGAAGTTCGGATCAAAACTATAGGGTTGTGGCTGGCAAAGTTTGAGGACAATTGCAATCCGGGTACAATTATTTAATA
>NC_056732.1:422598015-422615515 GCF_019279795.1 Protopterus annectens
GATGACTGACACCTCCTCATAATCTTTGCCCATAAAACCTCCATATGACCCGTGTGGTGCATGTGATACCTGCACAGTGATGTGTTGTGGCAATCCCACTACTGATGATTTGTACTTCTGGCCCTGCCAAGTGCATCAATGTGTGTGCATCCCTGTGAGAGTGTGGCTGTGTTGACTCTGGCACTGGTTCATGCGGACAGGCACGTGTACATCACCTACCATATATCTACCGTATCCCTGTTGCAGATGTCACTCACCATCACGTATATGTTCTGAGTGCTCCACAACAGGTAACCCATGTGGCGCATGCCATAACTGCAACAAACTGTGCTAGCACTACATAGTTATAGGGGGTTTGATACCCTGTGCTGGTAGGTGTGTGACACAAACATTGTTTGGTTTTACTCTCCCACCCTTCCCTGACATGTATTTGCCTCTGTCTGCCTCTCCCACTCCCTCTCTGGTGGATGTGGAGACCCACACCTGCTTTGCTTAGGCAGCAGCATGTGTATTTTAAGCGATGCTCATGATCAGCTAATGGCCTCTGCATAAATTGCAGCCCTCCCCTAGCTGATTGCATGTGGAACAGCTGTGGTAACATTCCCATATCCAATTGCATGGAAACACACTCAAATATCTAAGAACATCATGGTGGTGTTGGGCCTTTTCATTCACTGTGAGCAGGAACTAGATCTGTTGTTTGGCAAACAGCATCTCAGAAGGATTGGGGATTTACCTCTAACAACATACACTGTGGAAAGAGGGCAACAAACAGGAGGGGGGTGTGCCTGACCTGACTATAGACTGTAAGTGCTGCTGTACTGCATTTGGAGTAATGTTGGTTTAACAGTGTTTATGTGGCTATGGCTGTTGTACATGTCGCAATTCCTGCCATGTCAGTTCCATGTTTATGAGGAATCCCCATCTGCAGGGTCATCTGCAGACTGGGCAGTGTTGTGCCTTTGGATTCATGTGTTACCCACAGAACATCTATCTGTGGACTGCAGAAGGTAGTGTGAGGATTGCAGTCTATAGATAGTGAAGACCATGACAGTTACTGACTTCAAATCCCTCATAGGACATATGTTGCAACAAACCCCGTTACAACAGTAAATGTATGAAGTTATCACAGCAACATGTCAATATTGGCCCTGTATATGTGCTTTCAGCCACACCTCTGTCAACCTTTTTACATATGTCTTGCATGAAGTGGCACATATGTGCCATACACTATAATTAGTGTCATCATATCTGATAACAAGCCAGTGATATCTCAGACTGCTACACATTTTATGTACAGTAGGGGTTATATTTCATGACATAACCTGGACATTCTGTGGATGTTTGTACAGTACTGAAGTCTGTGTACTTATGGTGAATGTCGGCAGTGTGTGTATTGTTAATATGTACGTTAGCCTGTATATAGACTGTGGTAGATGTCATTGTTCTAGTTTCCCCTCCTATCTGGTGTTACATGCTGCCCCACTGTATGGTACCGTAGTGGCGTACATGTTTGTAGGGCCATACACACACATGTCCCATACCACAGACAACCATCAGACCAAACTGTGTAGCAGCCCAGTATATGTAGGGTCATTCTGTGAGTGGCACATATGAGGATGGTGTAGAACATATAGTCCATATACTGTCATATTATGCTAGTTTACCATATAAATCTGTGGCTGTGTTCACATTGGTTGTGGTTATGCACTTTCACACAGGTGTATCTTACCCTGTGCTGTGACATGCCTATTGAGCTTGCTATATATGCAGGTACATGTGCATTCCCCCATAGGAGATGTAGGCCAGTGTTAAGCCAGTCTGCCTGTAGTCTGCACAGTGCATTGTTACATGCCTAGCAGCTTAGTGTACTTACCCAGTGAGATGTCATGTGCAGATACCTGCCAGATGTACTGCTGCCGGGCCTCCCTTAAAAGTCATGCATGTCAGACAGAGCAGTGGGATGCTGTACAGATGTATGTCAATATCTAGTGGGTAGTATGTGGCCATGGCACCCTTGTACCAGCAGTCATTATGTGTCAGGCCAGACAGGGGTGTGTGAATGCATAACCTATGGTGGCAAATCTATACCAGTCATTATGTGTTATACCCATCTATATGGCTGCCTACATCCATATTGTCAGGCATGGTACACATGTTGTGCATTATGGGCTTATGTGTATACCTCTGGACTGTACAGGGTGTGTCAGAATTTCCACATATATTGGCCAATATATCTGCTGCAGTCCACAGGGGCATTACATGCTAGCAGCGGTACTTTACACTGTTGTCCTTAGGATGTCTGTCAGTAGCCAATGGCACAAATGTTATAAACAGATGTGATCTTCTACACACACCATGTCTGTGAAGACAATCCCAATGACAGTAATAGTCTACTAATATACCTGCTATACATACCTGACATCCCCTTGCAATACAACGGTGAGACTATAGGGGCTGGAGTAGGGCTACACTCCATGTCCAGGACATATGGTGGAAATGTATGTACATATACTTATCCAGATAGCCATATATTTATATATGATTACACATGTGTAGTACTTCCAATTACCATTGTCATGGCAACCACCCACTATGACTCCCTACATCATGTGGGTGTGTTCCCTTTACATTTCCTGTGTGATGGACATCCTTCCTGTGTGTGGACATCAGTGTTACAGACAGCAGGTAGCAATACCTCTTACAGGAGAACCTGCACACTCAGGGCAACCACATATATGAAGGAGGATCAGGAGCTGCAGACAGACTGTGAGTAGAGTTGTGTTATGCTTTGTATAGTACTGGTGTTAAAGGGTGTGTGTGTGTGTGTGTGTGTGTGTGTACATACTAGTTTACCTTGGAATGCAGTGTCTGCATAGCTCACTACTGTGAGTCTATCCTCTTGCTGGACAGAGGTATGCCTATCATGTGTTTTCTGTCCACCACACAGGTCCTGTGTCAGATATTACACTGGCAGTGTATGTGTAGAGTGCTATCAGCACATGGCTACATCCATTTGTGTTCCTGATGTCTTAATCTTGCATAAGGGTATGTTGCAACAAATCCTGTAACACCAGCAATTTCCAGGGTGTGTAACAGCAATATTGCGAGTATGGCCCTGTGTTCCTGCCTTTGTCCTCCACATATATGGCAGGCTATGTCCTGCTGTGATACTGTTAGGGGTTGTTAGGTAATGGCCTATCATTATTTACTGCTAGCATTCCTGCTATCATCCCAGTCATATCATGGACTCCCACAACATGTGTTGGTCAGGGTCCATACATGTGACAGATACATTGACATTACCACAAGTAATGAATGCCCCCCTAGGGCTTGACTACAGGCTTTAATTGGAGGCTACTGAATTACATCTGATATTGTTGATTGTTACTTATCTTGAAGGCAAATCCTTTGTCTACTGTTGTACGAATTGAAGGGCTTGGCCTGGACACCATAGTTTGTTATATATCTGCACTGTCTGTATCTACTGTTTTGTGTGGGCCTTGCATCCATCACTGGTTAAATATTTCAAATTCTATGTGCTGTAACTAATAGCATACATTATTGTATAGTACACAAATAAAGGTTGTCTTGTATACATACCTGTGTGTCATGTCATGTCCTTTGAATTGTGAGTGGGTATATGTGTAATGTAAGTATTCCCTTTGTGGGAATGGTTGCCACACTACACATGTCACAGGTACCAGTTACAGGGCTTGTGGCTGAGGAATATACTTTGCACCCAGTGCGTCCACACTACTTCTACATATGTATGGCTACTAATACCTTTTGTCTGTGTATATGTACCTATATATCTCATATATATATATATATATATATATATATATATATATATATATATATATACCTGAACATAAATGTCAATGTATAGATGTGTGTGCATATCTGTACCGTTGTAATGTGTACCCCTTCTACATTGTACATTCCCTATGGTAGAATGACTTTTCTGCATGACATGTTACAGATATTGCCCTGACATGTACAGGTGACTTGGATTACTGTTGGAGCATTGTAGCTGTGTTGTGGAGGGCCCTGAAGTCAAGTACTGCATGTGCTGGATATTAGATTGCACAGCATATCCGTTAGGTCTGGGGGGGTTACATAGCAGTAATTACCAGGTGTCCGTCATTTGTGGCCCCACCCTCATTAACTGTGCTTATGGTCTGTTATGTTGTATGGAGTGGTTCAGGAGTTTGTTCCCATTTGGAAATGCTATGCACATGTCTATCTGTATATATATATATATATATATATATATATATATATATATATATATATATATATATCTGCATAATTATATATGTGAAATCCCCATATATAGAGAGATAGATATGGACACTGATATAGAGCTAGATATGTATATGCATATATATATATATATATATATGTGTGTGTGTATGTATATGTATATATATATATATATATATGTGTGTGTGTATGTATATGTATATATATATATATATATATATATATATATATATATATATGTGTGTGTGTATATATATATATATATATATATATATATATATATATATATATATACTGAACATATTTATCTATCTATGTACAATTGCTATTATATGGTTATTTGTGAGTCATACATACACATATATGAGTCATACATACACATATATACTGCGGTGGTGGTGCTGCGGTAGTGTTATCACCTCACAGTTTGACGTTGCCCGGTCGATTCTCAGTTAGAGTGTCTTCTGTGTGGCAACATGCATGAATGGGCGTTCCTTCGTTGAAGGTTGTGCGTTAGGCCCGGCAAGCCAGCACGTAAAAATCTACTGACAATCATTAGTGGACCGGAGTTCCGCTGTGGCGTCCCTTAACCAGGAAAAGCCGAAAGACACAAACAAACAAACATACACATATATATACCTATAGCTGTCTATCTGTCTACATTTACAGATATATATCTGTCCATATGTCCATGCATGTTCAGCTTATATGTGTGGCCTGTACCTCATTCTCTTGGCAGTTGACATGGATGACCTTAGGATTGAGGTCAGTAACTCGTGCCGATGTGCTCGTGTGTCAGACTTTTCATCTCCTTCAAATTATGTGTTCTACTACATATAACTGTGTAACTAGCAGTGTTTTAAGTGTATTAGAGCAGTATTTGATAGATATCCCTATTTGTACCCACATTATGGCACATGTCCGGAATTCTTGCATTAAGAGGTTGTGTGGTATGATATTACTACATTTCCTGTGCTGGTGACTGATAGTGCTGGAAGATATGTTTGTGGATATAAGAGCGTTATGTACATCTGCCATGGTTTACTGGTAAATCACTTAGTGTATGATGTGCAGGGACCCGGGTTCAGGCCTTGCAGAGGCTGTATATTTTGTTGCTGGGCAGAACACCGGCTGTTGGATACTGCGTGATTAAGGGACATTTGAGCGGTTGTATGCAGGTGTGCGGGGGTTTGCACAGAGCTAAGCAATGCTAACCTCCAAATGCGTTTTCTCACACTCAACTTCTACTTTGCTTAATCTATGTAGGCAATGCTTACCCCCACGCAAATGCACGTACACACGCTTACAACTGCTTATCTATGCTTACTACTGTTTATTTGCGCTTACACCTGCTTACTAGTGCCTTAGTCATTATGACACTGGCACTTCACATGTGCATTTAATGCAGTACTCCTGTTCAAATATAAATGTTATTTAGTAGGTTATACAGCAATATAGATATACAGATTTCCCATGAAAAATAGAATGTGCTGCAGTGGGACTTGAACCGGGAATGTCTGCTCATTAGGCTGATGCTCTGCCTACTACACTATTGCTGTTCTGTGTCATTTGCATATGTCTACCTTAATGTCATACCCATGCTCCCTTTCCCTGGCCCCCGAGCTCCACGTACACAGCATTCATCCATTCTCCAGTTGATAACCCTGCCATACCGCACCTCCACATATTTCCCTCTCTGCACGTCTCAGTACTCCTCCATTATACTGTCTCGATGCAACCTTCTGCAGGCTCTTCAGCCATTTAGTCCACGTACGTTCAAGACTTCCCTTGATCCTCCCCCGATACTGGTGGACACATCTTTGTGACCCACAAGGTCTGGTTCGTCCTGCCAGAGACGGACCTGTTGTTGTGTCACAAGTAGACTTTGCTAGTCTACACTGTTTCTCCCACTGGTAGCATCCTGCCAGGGGTTTGAGATGTAGCAGTTTACTCACACACCGCACCAGCCTCATCTTCCGGTTGCGCGGATGAAGCACGCCCCCACAGCGTGCCCCGTTTTTCATTCCTCTTCAGTATTATGCAAGACTACTGTTCTCACAGTATATGTGGACAGGCACTGTTCATTAATACTCATAGACTGCTCGGAATACTATGATTGAGCAACGTGCACATGTTTGCTGGTATTAATCTACATACTTTCATACATTTCCTATACTGTTGACTGACTGTGCTAGATGATATGTTCGTGATAACAGCAGCTGATTGTATATCTGCCATGCCTTTGTGGTAACTCACATGGATTGCAGTGTGCAGGGTGAGGGTGGGGGAACCTGGGAGTGCTGATTATTTTGTTACTGGGCACAATGAGAGCTGTTGCCTACAGAGTGCCTAAGGCACTGTGGGGAAAGTATAGGCGGGTGTGCTCGAGGCTCAGACTTGCTGACCTCAGGTTATGGTGTCTTACACTGGGTTGGCCTCCACATTGCTTAACCAGTGTGGGCATTGCTTACGGCCACCCAAACAGGTGTAATCCCACTTGCTGCTGCATACCCCCGTGCTACTTCATGTACATGTCAGTATTTTACATGCTTACATCAGGTGTACATGTCAGGTATAACTGTCCACAAAGGTCAGTGTAAGGTGAAGTGGGATTCCAGTTTAGCAGTTCTGGATAGGTTACACTCAGGTATTTGGGTTAGGTTTAGTTATGCCATACCTGTGATGTAGATTAGATGTGAATAGAGAAGGTGTAGGTAGGTAGGTGGAGGGGGGGACATTTTAACTGTATAGTAGGCCATTGGACTGATTAGTGGGGGAGCAGTAGTGCAGGTTTCCAGGATGCTGGGATTTGTATGCGAGGCAGGACAGGAGGTGTCGGTGTCACTAGTTGGTGTAGGGTTATGGAGTGTTAGTTGGGGGGGGTGGACTTCGCCAGGTGGTGGGCAGGTGGTGATCCAAGTGTGCTTGAGGTTTCCCTTCATGCATTATTTACATGTGTCATGTGGGACAGCTGCGATAATGCATGTGGGTTGGGGGTTCCAGATTCTGCCAATATAGTTGTGAGGAGGGTGTCACCTACTTGTGACTGTTAACATTACCAGTCATGAAACAGGGGTCAATAGGTAAGTGGTCTTATTGGGCCACACAGAGGGGCTGATAGCAGGGGACATGTCCAGGGATGTGCAGGAAGGCTGACAGGAAGGTCCACAGCTGGCCATTTAATCTACAGTGACAACTGTGTATATATCCTGCATTTGGGGGTAGGTTTGGATACTCACACCCCTGGGCGAGGGTGAGGACAGCAATAATACCTTGTGATGCCAATTAGTTCGGCTTACATGCCTACAGTGGGGTGTTGCAACCATGTGTTCTTTGGTGTCATTTAGTGGGTTTGCAACAACACATCTGGTTATACCGTCCTTTGCCATGTAAACTAGACTTTGCTGCAGTGGGACTCGTACCGGGCATGGCTGCTCATTAGATGTCGTCTCTGCTCAATGCACACTATTGCTTACATCCCTGGGGCGGTCCACATAGAACCGCACCAGCCAACACCTGCATGGCTAGGCCCATAATTACATACCCATAGTTCCTAACCCACATATCCTCTTCAGCACTCTTCCTTACTCTGGGTGCAGGTCGGGTTTAAACACACCACTACACATTGCCCACTCTCCACTTATAGTGACCCATCATGTACGTTGTCTCGCCCCATGGGTCATCAGGCTTCCCCAATCTTGTAGTCCGGGAACATGCGTGCCCTGCTGTAGGTTATCTGTGTAATGGCTGGAAGCCCGAATAGCCATAAAATATTTGGGCTGTCCCGCAAGGGACATTCTTGTCTTTGTTTTATAATTAGACTTGGCGGGTCTCTCCCACTGGTAGTATCCTGCCTGTAGTCTGGGAAGGAGTGGTTTGTATACTTCTATTGTGTGTTTGTATGTTTCACCTGTCTAGCTGGGGGGGGGGGGGTTGATGCCACGTGTTACACGTTTGTCGATTGGGCCCCGCACCCCCATTGGCACGGCCTGTGAACATATGTAAGTTTTAACTGCTGTATTATATCCTGCCTATATATCTTTGTATATTGACACACACACACACACACACACACACACACACACACACACACACACACACACACACACACACACACACACACACACACACACACACACATATATTACATTCTAAGGAAGTCCAGCACATTAAACTGGATGAAGCGCATTTTCAGGCTCTTAGTTTGATTTTTTTCAGTATCATATAGTGAGTTTTTTGAAGTTTTTTCTTGTATATATATATATATATATATATACATATATATATATATATATATATATATATATATATATAAAACGACATGTGGATGTATGGGTGTCTGCATATGTATATATATATATATATATATATATATATATATATATATATATATATATATATGTCTGTCTATGTATGTATACATTTGTACTACAGAGAGGAAGAGGTTTATCTCCATGTGGTTATGGGTATATATACACACACATACCTCTACATATGTAGCTACATATCCTGTCATGTTGCCTGTTATTGCTGGGTACTGTTTCATGTGCATACCAGCCAACCTTGTGTGCCACGTATGCTTTGCAATACCTACAGCTAAATCCGTTAGTGTACACAGAGACACACATGAAATCTATTGTTAGTACCAGGTAATCATTCGTCCCATGTGGGACAGCCCGAACATTGGGTATACAACTTACGTCTACACCCAGAATTACATAGGTACCCATGGCTATGTGCATGGACTACAGCGTGTGCCAGACGTAGGATACTTGGGTTGAGACAACATACGGGATGGGTCCAGTGGGGGTGTGTGTGGAGGGGGGGCAATGTGTGGTGGTGTGGTAACTATGGGCCGGTAACCAGGGTTGAGATGGTGGCTGCATGTGTTCAGCGGGTGGGGGGAAGTAGAACTGTGGGTAATGAATATATAGGTCGGGGATGGCCTTGGTTAGATGGGCCCGTACTGCTCGGGGCCGCCTAGTGGGTGGGGGAGAGAGGGATGTGATGTCAACATGTGGAACATGACTGAGGGCTAATTAAAATCCCTATTCTAATGACACATGTACATTATATTGAGTTTGGTAGTGTTTTGCAGGGCGAATGTGTTTGTCTTCGCAGGGGGGTACGCCATTTCGTATGTGATGTATATTGTTTGGGGCCTGTCAAGGCCTTTCATGGTGCATGTGGACATATATGTGTCTGTTAATCTACCATTGCTATCTACAGATGTCTGGCCATATATACCACTGTGGGTGTATATATTTGCTTAAATATTTCTAACTATGTCCGTATATACCTATGGGCACATTTATCTGCATACATATGTGTAACGTGCTGTGTGTATGTGGATGTATGAATGTTGACATATATATGTGTAGTTATCTGCATTTGCATGTATATCTGTTCATATATTTGTATATATCTCTGGATATTTATATATATGTGTATATATATGTGACTACATCTATAGATATGTTGTATCCATTTAGACAGTAATATATTTGCACACACACGTCCATCTAGCTGTAGGTATACATTCTCTGTGCTGTTTAATGACTGGACTGAATATGTTTCTGACAACATCGACATTATTTGTATCTGTCTGGCTTAGTGGTAAATCCCTTTGTCTATGATGTGCAGGGTCCTTGATGTGTGTCTTGCAGGAGCTGCTTATTTTGTTGGTGGTGCAGACCATCAGTGGTTGGATACTGAGTGATTAAGGCACTTTAAAGCAGTTGTAAGCGGGTTTGTGTGGGTTTGCGTGGAGGTAAGCACTGCCAACTTCCGGTTACAGTGTCTTACACTCAGTTAGCTTCTACTTTGCTTAATCTGTGTAGGTAATGCTTACCCCCGTGCAACCGCACTTCAACACGCTTACTAGTGCTTATATATTTGTGCTTAAACCTGCTTACTAGTGCCTTATTCATTATGACACTGACACTTCACATGTGCATTTAATGCAGTACTCCAGTTCACATTTACATGTTATTTAGTAGGTTATACAGCAAACAACGTGAAAAAAAATGTTCATGTACAGATTTCACATGGAAAATGGTATACGCTGCAGTGGGACTTGAACCGGGAATGCCTGCTCGTTAGGCAGATGCTCTGCCCACTACACTATTGCTGTGCTGCTTCATTTGCATATATCTTCCTTGTTATCCTCTTCAACCTTTTAAGCTGCTTTAACCGTGGTTCAGCGATGGACACACCCGTGCACCTACGGTTAACTGTACTTGGATTTAAATAAATATAAAGGGTTTTCTTTGGTTTATTTATATGTACTATTGCTGTTGTACACATGGGGAACTGTTCGTTGGGATATGCAGACACCTATAAGTGGCCTTGCTCATTTATTTCCACTTTCTGCTGTTCTATATTGCATGGGCATGTTTATTCTGACAGCTCTGCTGTCAGACACACCCCCTGCACTCGTACACGCTCCATGTAGGATTGGGAGTTCAGGCAGTGCGCCATCCTCCTCCTAAACTGCCACTTCCATGCAGGACTAGAGTAGTCCTGCATGGAAGATTAGTAAATCCGGGGCTATATTTTTAACATTGGATTATTCAGTAACTTGTTCATTCTGTTTTAGGTTCTTAGCATTTTTCCTCCTACTGTATGGAGGAAGCAAGCATCTGCAGAAAGGCCATTCATTACTGAAGGAGTTTAAAATGTGTGTACCAGAGATGATAAAAAAATTTGGTTATTGAAAAATAGCAAGATGAATGGTTGTCCAGAGCAGAGGACAGTGATGCATCAAAATATTCTGGTATTCTACCTGTACAGAGATGAGATTTAATGTTGTAAAATGCTTGATATTGGAATCAAACTGACAATTTTAAGCTTATGAAGAAAGTCAGCGCTATAAAATTCACATGAATTAGGAACTGTGAAGTATAAGAAAAGAGCAAGTTATATCCCTTAGTGATAAGGGATTTCTGAGCCGGTAGAAGTACTGGCAAACATTTACGAGGTTTATAATGTTTGTCATGCCCACAGTACATGAGAAGAATGGATTTTGCATACCGCACCATGTCTTCTTGGAATAAAATAGGTTTGGATTTGTTTCAGTATCAAGGGAGCCAGAGGCCGTGCATACATCCGAGAGATAATACAAGTGCCAATGTGATAAAGGCCTATAAGTGTATATGGACTATAAGAAAGGCAGTGCATCAGAAAATTGATGATTTTGAAGTGTGGCATTGAAGAAAACATGTGAGAATTCCATGAACTGCAAATAGACTGGATCAATCAACACTTACCAAAATAACTCTGGGCTGTTCACTGGAAGGCCTAATAGTAAAACTAAAACTTATACATTTGGTCCACATAATGCAATGACAGGATTCAGTAGAGAAGACACTGATACTGGGAAAGAGGTAAGGCAAAATATGAAGGGCTGGCAGATGATAAGGACGATGGACAGCATTACTGAAATAAGGAATATAAATTTACAAGAACTTGTAAAAGTTCTTTGCAGGCAGGCCTCGTAATAAATTCCTTGAGGTCTTAAATAATTGAAGTGTGGCATTGAAGAAAACTTGTGAGAATTCCATGGACTGCAAATAGACTGGATCAATCAACTCTTTCCGAAATAACTCTGGGCTGTTCACTCTAAGGCCTAATAGCAAAACTAAAACTTATACATTTGTTCCACATAATGTAATGACAGGATTCAATAGGGACGACACTTATAGCCCTTAGGGGCTATAATTGACTCTCAGGCTGACACAAACATCCTCCAAAAGAGTCTCACTGAGACAGCTACCTTGTGTCAAAACCATGGCCTCAAGCTAAATGCCAAAAAGTGCATAGTCATCCCCTTTGGAAAAAACAAACTACCCACAAACTACCACATAGGTGGTAGCCCCCTAAATACGGAAGACATAATAAGGGATCTGGGGACCCAAGTAGATAGTAACCAATAATCACATTGCCAAAGTGGTTAGAAAATCCTTCTACGTGGCCCACCTAATCACAAAAGGGTTTGCATCCAAATCGAAAGAGGTCATTGAGCCCCTCTATGCATCACTCATCAGACCCTTCATAGAGTACAATCCTCCATTTGGGATGTACCTTACAAGACACCTGCAACAACTGGAAAGACCACAGAGGTACCTCACCAAGAGGATCACTGGCCTCAAGCAGATGCCCTATGCAGCTCGACTGAAGAAACTCCAGCTGTACTCGGTTGCATACCGCCTACTCAGAGGTGATCTCTACCTGACATACAAGGCCCTGTCCAACCCAGAATGATGGACATGCTCCACCTAAAGAAAACCACATCCCCTCGAGCCACATGCTCCAGGGATCCAAACCTCACCACAACAATAAATAGGACGTGCTGGAGGGATAGATTCCTGTCCCAGAGACTTCCCATGTTCTTGAACAAGATTCCAATCTACATTAGGCAGAGCTCCTCGCTAACCCTCTTCAAGAGAAACCTTGACGAGTGGATGGGAAACTGAAAGTTTACCCCAGGGATCACTTCAATGGCACTGCTGGACAGAGGCACAGGGAACTAATCTAAGGGGGCAGCGAAAGCCAACACATTCTGGCTAGGCTTATAAATGCCTTCGGGCAGATAGCCTAGTACCTACCTATGAACCTATGAACCTATTAAATAGCCAGATTTGACTCACTGAATGAAGAGCAACAACAAAACCTGAAAAAAGCTATTCCAGACAATACATTTCCATTTGCTATCCAATAATTCAGGAATTCTGCCCCAAGAAATTGGAATTTAAGTGCACAACTTGTAGCCTGTGTTAACTATGGTGTAACGGGCTGGTGGAGTTATGGTACAGATTATTATCTAATGTGGAGCTGTTCTCGTTTACCAGCAGCAGACTGTTATATGTCAATTTTGGAGTACAGAAATTTATCGCTTCAGAGTATAGGCTTATTTCCAGAGCTCATGAGGAGACTGAAAACTAAGATACACACTTTTTCTTTATTATTAGAGAATCAAGATCATATTCTAGGCATTTTGAAAATAATCAAAAAAGAAATTCTACTGGGACAGGGGGTCACAATAATTTATTTATCTTGATGGAAAGAAACAAAGTTAGGACTCAAGCTTTGACCAGTGTGCAGGTTACAGTGCTTGGTAAAGTCGAATGACATATATTGTATTAAGTCAAAGGCTCAGATTCTTATGACTGTAGAAAGAATCACAGACATCTTTTCATGATGCATGGTGAGGAATCTGAAATAAAATTCTTTCTGTAAGAATTCCCAGCAGTCACAAATATCAATGCCTTCCCAGAGGCTGAACAGTCTCAGAACAGTGACTGCAAATATAAGCAATTTTCAAACCTCACAGATAATCAGATCGTAAATAACATAAAAACAATTGTTTAAATAGTTAAAGGACTGACATTGTTTTATTGCGTAGTGATGTATACCATGGTTCAAAATTGCTCTTATAAAATTTGAATTTCTGTAACATACAAATGACATGCTGACATAGTTATAACACAGGCTTGGATTTTATATATAGCTGTTCCAAAACCAGTCTTCTTTTTATTAATGTAATGCTGCTCTAAAGAAAAGGATGTAAACCATAATGGCTGTTACTTTAAAACTGAATGATATCATTACAGGGTGGCTGTCACGTGACTGTCAGAATTCCATTTTTTTTTCAGTAAAGCTGTTGTTTCAGATACACCTTGTGCATTTGACCTTTTGATTTTGTGCATTTCTGATTACACTTCACAAGAACTATAGAGTACAATGCCTTCCCCAGTGGTATGTGTGTGTGTGTGTGTGTGTGTGTGTGTGTGTGTGTGTGTGTGTGTGTGTGTGTGTGTGTGTGTGTGTGTGTGCGTGTGTGTGTGTGTGTGTGCATGTCTGTGTGATTGGGTGTGTGTGTGTTTGTGTGAGTGTGGTGGCCACTACTGACACATTTGGTCTCTATAGACATCATGTAATTCTTCTCATTTCACATAATGAGTTACATGCATACCATCTTAGCTTGTCTAATGAGCACATACATCATGCAGCTTTAATATCTTGTAGTATTGCTTCTGGACGCACATACCTTGGGATGTTTGTTTTATAATATATGTGTGCATGCATCCCTTGCTTTGTGATGGATGCACAGGATTGCATTACATATGTTTACTGTAAATATTCCTTACAATTCTATGTGTTTGCCTGGCTGCACTGCAGTGACATTACCCTCTTTGGCAGAACTACAGGGGCCCTAGATGCATGCTGTATACTTATGCCACTTTGTGTTTATTGAACTGTTCTCATCTTTTATAGTCATGGTGATGCAGGTCATGCAGTTCCTTACTCTGACAATTTCTGTCTTATAATCATTCCAGTCATCCATCCATAATTACTGTTTCCCCACTTTTGCACATGGGGTCTGGGTATTCAATCAACAGTGACCATCATCTAGAGCCAGTGTTCACACTGCCATGTGGCTAGCAAGCCTCACTGTGGGTGACTCAGAATATTTGCTATATGCCTGTGATGTTGAAAATATTATGTTACCATGTGCATATCACCATGTCACTTCCTGTACACAGGTATCTGTACTAATGTCTGTAGTTTGTTTAACAGATTCTGTAAAAGTGTGTATTACCGTGGCTGGTTTCCTGATCTGTGCTACTTAATGTAGCAGTTGAAGGACAATTTTTCATTGTCACACCCAGCCATAGTTGTGATATTACAGACCACTTTTTGTGTGCTCCCAATAACGGTAACTTATGATACCTGTATGCCTAAGCCACTAGAACTTGGGCAGTTATACAGAAAAATGATGCAACTGACTTTCATATCACGATGACACTGTTCATTTTGACACACATTCTCACTTGTATCAGATGTGTCCAATTGCATTTACTGTTCTTATTTATTTATTTATTTTACATTTGTTGACCGGGATAGTCTGTCTGAGTGTAAGCCCATTTTCAGCAGTGGCCTGGGGAGAAAAGCTCCAATAAAACAAGAACAACATTGACAGGTACAGTGTCGGTTTTACATAGACTTTAACAAAAATATATAGAGACAATAAAGAAAGTACAATATACAATAGGCACTTTAGTGAAAAGGAGAAAGTTATTACAATATAGTAAAGTCATATACATCTATATATATATCTATCTATTGATATATATATATATATATATATATATATATATATATATATATTTTTTTTTTTTTTTTTGAGGGCAGGGTCCATCTTTAGTTGATCATTTGAGTATACTTTAATACATATACATATGTATACCCTTACAAAAAGAAAATAAATTATCAAATTATACTCTTATTGTAGGTAGCTGATAGGTGGTGTTAACAAGTGGGAGTGGGGTATACATGGAGACTATAAAATTTAGGGGATGAAATTTGATGTGGGCTTATCTGGTATTAGCCTGGCTTGGTGCAGGAGCAGAGCCAGTTGTTAGTGAGGTGGTCTTTGAACAGTTTTGAATTGGTGTAGGTTGGTAGCATTTAGGATGTGTTTAGGGATTGAGTTCCAAAGGTTAGAAATGTGGTGGGAGTAGAGGGTTTCCCCAGCTTTGTTGTTGCTTTTGGATACTTGGAGGAATGTTTTGTGTGAGGATTGGAGTTGCCGAGTGCTGGCATATGGATGGAGTAATTGTTGTAGGGCTGGGGTTCTGTTTGGCTGGTATATTAGTTGGTGAGTAAAGACAAGTTGGGTATATGTTAGCTGTTGTGGGAATTCTAGCCAATTTATTTGTTGTAGGGCAGAGCAGTGGTGGGACCTATATGGGGAGCTAGTGGTGAACTTGGCTATTTTATTGTAGGCTGATTCAAGTTTGGTAAGGTCAGTTTTGTTAGGGTTTGTAAAGATGAGAGAAGCATAGAGAAGAGCAGATAAGAGATGAATCCTGGTGATGCTTAGTCTAGACTGGCTAGTTAGGAAAGGATTAATTCGGTAAAGAGAGCCTAGTTTGATGTGTGTTTTTTAATGGTTTGAGAGAGGTGTAGGTTGAATTTTAATTTGCTATAAATTGTGACACCTAGTAATTTAGTATGTGAGCTGGTGTTTATGATTGTGTTGCTGGAGTAGTGGATTTGAAAAGAGGCTGAGGGATTGGGTACTTTGGTGGGGAGAAAGAGCATGAGTTTGGTCTTGTTTGGGTTCAGTATGAGGTTAGTGTTAGTTAGCCAGGATTCTACTTCTAAGAAGGATTGTTGTGACAATTGGGTGAAAATGGGTGAAGGCTGCCAGCCTAGCCAGATAGAATTTTGGAGATAATTCTGTCATCTGTAAATATTAATGTAAACCACAGGCTTGTTGTCTTAAATGGTAAAAATAGTGTTACATGTGGAACTGGAAAATAATGTAACAGCAGTGCACTCTACTGGCCAAGTAAAGCATGTTGTAACCCTTTGATGTTAAAACTCAGAGCCAGTAAGTCTAGAGTGAGGCATCCTGCCTATTGTTTTAAGGCCAGAGTTAATGGCCAGAATTTGCATGCATACATGTCCTTTATTGCTCTGGTTTCTGCCCAGAGGTGAAGAATGTAAATGTAGTTTATGTTAGCCTGGGAACCCAGAGAAGTGTGAAGAATGATTTAATGCAACCCAGGGAAGTGTGAAGAATGATGTAATATGAACCAGGAATGTGATTTTAAAAACAGAGAGAATCAGAGAACATTAAGCATTTTTGTCTTGACCATCCAACTCACTAGCACTGTCTTGCTCTGTATGTAAGTTTTCCTAGACTCGTGTTTTCTCTTAGAAATAGCTAGAAACTAGAAAGATTAGACTAACCCCTGGATTTACTAATCTGCTGTGCAGGACTAAACTAGTCCTGCACGTAAGTGGCAGTTTAAGAGGAGGACGGCAGCACACCATGCATATTAATGCAGGCACGCTGCCTGAACTCCAAATCCTACATGGAGTATGGACGAGTGCAGGGGGGCGTGTCTGAGAGCAGAGCTCTCAGAATAAATATGTCCCTGCATAGTAGAACAGAAGAAAGTGTAAATAAATGAGCGAGACCATTCATAGGTGTTCGTATATCCCTACCAACAATCCTCATATGTTCAACAGCAACAGTACATTGAAATAAAACGAAGAAACCCTTGTATTTATTTTTTTCAAAACCCCGCGTACAGCTAACCATAGGTGCGTGGGTTTGCCCATCGCTTAACTATGATTAAAGCAGCTGAAAAGGCTGAAGAGGATAACAAGAAGTATATATACAAATGAAGCAGCACAGCAATAGTGTAGTGGTTAGAGC
>NC_056732.1:422620515-422643015 GCF_019279795.1 Protopterus annectens
GACTGTTGTCAACAGTCATACCTAACATGTAGACCTGACCTAAGTATGGATAATACCGACATTTTAATGTAAACTAATCATGAAGAATGGGGGACGTAGCTATGTTATGTCTGTTACCCTCTATGAATATGAACACCCCAGTATTAATTGGAATAAGTAGCTGGGGTCAATGTGGAGCTCTACACCCCTGACCACTGCTGACAATGGACAATCATGCAGTCCGATTGTTCCGGTTGACAAATGTGAACAAAATGCATGACATTACGCGTGTGTATGCGGGAGCAAGTGGGTGTAAGCCTGTTTGGCCACCGGTATGCGATTACCACACTGGTGAAGCAATTATGAGGCTAACTCAATGCAAGATGCCACAACCAAAGGTCAGTAATGCTGTGCTTCGCACAAACTATCGCATATCCACCTACAAATGTACTACAGTGCCTTAGTCACTCTGTAGCCAACAGCTGTTGTTGTGGCCATTAACAAAATAATCAGCACTTCCAGGTTGCACACCCCTGACCCTGCACACTATAGTCGATGTGAGTTCCACTAAGCCATGGTGGATACACATTCAGCTGCTGTGATCACAAACACATCACCCAGCACAGTCATCCAACAGTATAGGGAATGCATATGTGTGTAGATTAATACCAGAACACGTGTCCATTGCTCAACCACAGTATTATGAGCAGTCTATATGCAGCACAGAACAGTGCTTGTCCAATCATACTGTGAGAACAGTAGTCCTGCATAATACCAAAGGGAATAATGATATATGGTGCACACTATGGGGCCATGTGAGTGTGCTTCATGCACAGTATGTCACACCCGGGGCGTTGGTTCCGTGGAATTGGGAGATGAGGCTGGCCAGGTGTGTGAGCAAACTGCTGCTATACAACACTCTGGCAGGATGCTACCAGTGGGAGAAACAATGCAGACCAGCTAGGTCTACTCTTGACACAACAACAGGTCCGTCCCTGGCGGGATGAACCAACAGTTGTGGGTCACATCGATGTCATCAGCAGTATCAGAGGAGGATCAAGGGAAGGCTGTTACATACATGGACTAAACGGATGAAGAGCCTTCAGACGCTTGGGTGGGAACAGTATACTGGAGGTGTACAGAGACGTGCAGAGAGGGAAATGTGTGGAGGTGTGGTATGGCAGGGCTAGCAACTGGGGAATGGATGGATGCTATGTATGTGGAGCTCGGGGGCCAGGAAGGGAACCTGGGTATGTCATTATGGTAGACATATGCAAATGAAGCAGAACAGCAATAGTGTGGCGGCCAGAGCATCCGCCTAATGCGCACGCATTCCCAGGTTGAGTCCCACTGCAGCACATCCTATTTTCCATGTAAAATCCGTATGTTAACATTGTTGTGCTGTATAACCTACTATATAACATTTATATTTGCACATGAGTACTGCCTGAAATGCACATGTGAAGTGTCATAATGACTAAGGCACTAGTAAGCATGTGTAAGCACATAACAGCAGTAGTACGCATAGATAAACAGGTGTGTGTACGTGTATTTGCGCAGGGGTAAGTATTGCCTACATAGATTGAGCTAAGTAGATGCTAGCTGAGTGTAAGGAAATGCAACCAGAGGTTAGCATTGCTTAGCTTTGCGCAGACCCGTGCACACCCGTGTACAACCGCTCAAATGTCCCTAACTCACTCTGTATCTGACAGTCAGTGTTCTGCCCTGAAACAAAATATACAGCCTCTGCAAGGCCCACACCCAGGACCCTGCACATCATACACTGCGTGATTTACCAGTAAACCATGGCAGATGTACATAACCATTGATTTCACATACATATCATCCAGCACAATCAATCAATAGCACAGGAAATGTAGTAATAACACACCACACAACCTCTTAATGCATGTATCCCAGACATAGTGCGCCATAATGTGGGTACATATAGGGATATCTGTCATATCTTGCTCTAATACATGTAAAACGTTGCAAGTTACACAGTTATATGTAGTAGAACATATATATTGAAGGAGATGATACGTCTGAAACACATACTTGTTGGCACGAATGACTGACCTCAGTCCTAAGGTCATCCATGTCAATTGCCAAGAGAATAAGGTACAGGCCACACATATAGGCCAAACATATATGGACAGATATACATCTGTAAATGTAGACAGATAAACAGCTATAGGTATATATATATATGTGTGTGTATGTATGACTCACAAATAACCATATAACAGCAATCATACATAGATAGATTAATATGTTCAGTGTATGTATATATATATATATATATATATATATATATATATATATATATATATATATACATACATACATATATATATATATATATATATATATATATATATATATATATACATACATACATGCATATATATATATATATATATATATATATATATATATATATATATATATATATATATATATATATATATATATATATATATAGATATATATATATATATATATATATATATATATATATATATATATATATATATATATATATATGTATATGATTTCCACATGGGAATGGACTCCTGGCCCACTCCGTACTACATAACAGACCATGAGCACAGTTAATGGGGGTGGGGCACAAATGAGGGACACCTTGTAATTACTGCAATGTAACCTCCCCCATCCCTAACGAATATGCTGTGCAATCCAATATCCAGCACATGCAGTACTTGACTGCAGGACCCACCACAACACAGCTACAATGCTCCAACAGTAATCCAAGTCATCTGTACATGTCAGGGCAATATCTGTAACATATCATGCAGATAGACCATTGTACCGCAGGGAATGTACTATGCTGAAGGGGTACACATTATAATGGTACAGATATGCACACACATCCATACATTGACAATCATGTGCAGGTATATATATATATATATATATATATATATATATATATATATATATATAAGATATATGGGATATATGGGTACATACACATATACACAGACAAAGGGTATTAGTAGCCATACATATGTAGAAGTAGTGTGAACGTACTGGGTGCAATGTATATCCCCAGCCACAAGCCCAGTAACTGGTACCTGTGACATGTATGGTGTGGCAACCAGCCCCTCAATGGGGATACATACATTGCACATATACCCACTCACAATTCAAAGGACATGACACGACACACAGGTATGTATACACAGACAACCTTTATTTGTGTACCATACAATAATGTATGCCATTAATGACAGCACATAGATGTTGATGTATATAACCAGTGATGGATGCAAGGCCCACACAAAACAGTAGATGCAGACAGTGCGGATATATAACATACTATGGTTTCCAGGCCAAGCCCTTCAATGTGTACAACAGTAGACAAAGGATTTGCCTGCACGATATGTAACAATCAACAATATCAGATGTAGTTCAGCAGCCTCCAATTACACCCTGTAGTGAAGCCCTAAGGGGACATTCATTACTTTGGTAATGTCAATGTATCTGTCACTTGTCTGGACCCTGACCAACAAATGTTGTGGGAGTCCACATTATGACTGGGATGATAGTAGGAATGCTAGCAGTAATTAATGATAGGCCATTACCTAACAACCCTAACCATATCACAGCAGGACAAAGCCTGCCATATATGTGGAGGACAAAGGCAGGAACACAGGGTCATACTCGAAATATTGATGTTACGCACTCTAGAACATGCTGGTGTTACAGGATGTGTTGAAACATACCCTTATGCAGGAATAAGACATCAGGGACACAAATGGATAAAGCCATGTACTGCTAGCATGCAACAAACACACTGCCTGTGTAACATCTGACACAGGACCTGTGTGGTGGACACACATGATAGGCACACCTCTGTCCAGCTAGAGGATAGGCCCACAGTAGTGAGCTATGCAGACAGACTGCAGTCCAAGGTAAACTAGTATGTGCACACACACCCTGTAATACCATTACTATGCAGAGCATTACACCACTCTACTCACAGTCTGTCTGCATTTCCTGATCCTCCTACATATATGTGGCTGCCCTGAGTGTGCAGGTTCTCCTGTAAGAGGTATTGCTACCTGCTGTCTGTAGCGTTGATGCCCACACACAGGAAGGATGTCCATCACACAGGGAATGTACAGGGAATACGCACACATGATATACGGATTCATAGTGGGTGGTTGCCATGACAGTGGTAATTGGAAGTACTACACATGTGTACTATATATATATATATATATATATATATATATATATATATATATATATATATATATATATGTATGGCTATCTGGATAAGTACATGTTCATATAGTCCCACCATATGTCCTGCAAATGGAGTATAGCCCCATCCCAGCCCCTATAGCCCCAAAGTCATAGTGCAAGGGGATGCCTGGTATGTATAGCTGGTATATTAATAGACATTTGCTACTGTCATTGGAATTGTTGTCACATACATGGTGTGTGTGTGGAACGTGACATCTGCTCATAACATGTGTGCCATTGGCTACTGACAGACATCCTAAGGTTATTATGGTACAGTACCTGCATATATAGCAGGCTCAACAGCCATGTCACAGCACAGGGTAGGATACACCTGTGTGACAGTGCATAACCACAGCCAATGTGAACACAGCCACATATGGTACGCTAGCATAATAGTACAGTATATGGACTATCTGTCCTACACCACCCTCATATGTGCCACTCACAGAATGACCCTACATATACTGGGCTGCTACACAGTCTGGTCTGATGGCTGTCTATGGTATGGGACATGTGTGTGTATGGCCCTACAAACATGTAAGGTAAAATGGTACCATACAGTGAGACAGCATGTAACATCAGATAGAAGGGGAGCTAGAACAATGACATCTACCACAGTCTGTACACAGGCCATAGTACATATTAGCAATACACACACTGCCGACATTCACCATCACTACACAGACCTCAGAACTGTACAAACGTCTACAGAATGTCCAGGTTATGACATTAAATGTAACCCCTACTGTACATGACATGTGTAGCACTCTGATATATCACTGACATGTTATCACATATGATGACACTATTTATGGTGTACAGCACATATGCACCACTTCATGCACGACATATGTACAACAGTTGGCAGAGGTGTGGCTGACAGCACATACACAAGGCCAGTATAGACATGTTGCTGTGATACCCTCATTAATCTACCATTGTAACGGGGTTTGTTGCAACATATGTCCAATGAGGGATATGTAGTCAGTAACTGTCATGGCCTTCACCATCAACAGACTGCAATCCTCATACTACCTTCGGCATTCCACAGATAGATGCATCGTGGATAACACATGAAACCAAAGGTACAACACTGCTCTGTCTGCAGATGACCCTGCAGATGGGGATTCCTGATATACATGGAACTGGCATGGCAGGTATTGTGACATGTACGACAGGCATATCCAGACAAACACTGTTAATCCAACATTACTCCATATGCAGTATAGCAGCACTTACAGTTCGTAGTCAGGTCAGGCATATCCCCCTCCTGTTTGTTGCCCTCTTTCCACAATGTATGTTGTTAGAGGTAAATTCCCAACCCATCTGAAATGCTGTTTACCAAACGACAGTTCTAGCTCCTGCTCACAGTGACAGACAAGGGCCAACACCACTAGGATTTTCCCAGGTATTTGAGTATGTTTCCATGTAATTGGCTATGGGAATGTTACCACACCCGTTCCACATGCAGTCGGCTAGGGAAGGGCTACAATTCGTTCAGAGGCCATCAGCTGATCATGAGTATCACTTAAAATACACATGCTGCTGCCTAAGCAATGCAGGAGTGGGCCTCCATATTCACCAGAGAGGGAGTGGGGGAGGCAGACAGAGGCGAATACATGTCAGGGAGGGGTGGGAGGGTAAAACTGACCCATGTTTGTGTCACACACCTACCAGCATAGGGTATTGAACCCCTGACAGCTATGTAGTGCTATCACAGTTTGATGCTGTTATTGGATGCAACATATGGATGATCTGGTGGGGAGCACACAGAACATATATGTGATGGTGAGTGACATCTGCAGCAGGGTTATGGTAGATATACAGTAGGTGACGTAAATGTGCTTGTCTGCATGAACAGGTGCCAGCATCAGCACAGGCACGCTCACACAGGGATGCACACACATTAACACACTTGGCAGGGACAGGATTGCAACTCTTCACTAGTGGGATTGCCACAATACATCAATGTGCAGGGAACACATGCACCACATGGGTCATACAGAGGTCATATGGGCTTTGAGTGTGAGGGGGTGTCAGACATTGGGCGGCATGTGTCACTGTGCCCTGGGGGGAGTAGTGCATGTGGATGTGGACATACGCACCATACAACACACACACGGACACACAGGGTGCCAGTTCAGACATGCATGGGTGCATGGCTGCACGGGTGTGTGGTGGCCAACAGTGCCAACAGGCTATACAAGGGTAGGCGATGGGTATACCTTGGCATCAGCCCACATGACAATGGTCTGTATTGTGGCACAGCCCTTTAGCTTCTGCATTTGCCCACACATGTGGGTATTGCATCTGTCTTCCAGGCACCTGGGCGATCATTGTATGTGGCCAATACTGTGCATCACTTGCCATGTATGTCTTCCCTAGTCCATGACATGGATGGTGTTTAGGATGTGCACACCTCCCACATGCATGTACAGTGACATGTGGAACTGTACCAGGGGTGTCTGGCCCATGCTGTGAACACAGCTTATCATCACATGTGCCAGTCTTGCACACCTGTGGCAGGGACTGGTATTGGTCAGCAGATTTACCCTGCACCTACATTGATAGCATGCTAACAGCATTTCCTGATGTCAGTGTCATCTGTCCATACAGGCCATGTTGTCAGGCATGGTATGTCCATTGTGAGTCACATGTGAAGGCACAACGGGGATGCTAACTGTCATTGGCTGGCCTTGATGTCACATGTATGGGGATGGCTTTGCATCCCAGCCTCTCAGCTATTTACATCTGTTATCCCTGTATGGTTGACATTGTGATATATAGTAGGGTCACCATAAATTAAATTAGCAAAACCCCTCCACATTAACCATGGGTGTCACACACTCCCAACCACCCTTACACAGGATACGAGTTACAAACAAACACACACAAAACACACACCTGTCATGTCTGGGAGTAGAACTCCTACCTAACTAGTACGCACCATGGACATTACTGAAGTGCATCTTCCCCAAAGGTGTATTTTACAATTAATGACATCAGCAGGACTACCAAAGTAGGGCATTTGTAATGTACTGCGAGTGAGTAGCCTATAATGCATTTCTCCATACACAGACACTAACACACACACACAACATCTGGAACTGGCATGAATGGAGATGGAACACTACCACCATTCTAAATCACACTACAGCAGTATACAGTTACAGGATGTGCTACAGTGACTACTGGGCTATCACTTTCCCAGGGGTGTATTACTAGGTGAGTGACATCAGCAGCCTTGCCAAAGTAGAGTATTTGTATTGTACGGAGTGTGAGTGCCTAAAAAGGCATTGCTCTCTACTCAGACACACACACACACACACACACACACACACACACACACACACACACACACACACACACACTTACCAGGTCTGTGGTTCAAACACATACCTAACTAGTATATCACACTACAGCAGTACGCAGTTACAGAACACGCTATGGTGATTACTGGGCTATCACATTCCCAGAGGTGTATTACTAGGTGAGTGACATCAGCAGCCTTTCCAAAGTAGAGTATTTGTATTGTACGGAGTGTGAGTGCCTAAAAAGCATTTCTCTCTACTCAGTCAGACACACACACACAGATTCACACACAACATAAACAGTTGCCAAGTCTGGGGGTCGAACACCTACTTAACTAGTATATCACACTACAGCAGTATGCAGTTACAGAATGCACTATGTCGATTACTGGGCTATCACTTTCCCAGAGGTATGTTACTAGGTGAGTGACATCAGCAGCATTGTCAAAAGGCATTGCTCTCTACTTGGTCAGACACACACACAAACACACACAGACTCACACACAAACACACACAGTTGCCAGGTTTGGGGTTCGAACACCTACCTAATGAGTTTATCGCACTACAGGAGTACACAGTTACAGAACACGCTACAGCCATTACTGGGTTATCACTTTCCCAGAGGTGTACTTCTAGGTGAGTGACATTAGCAGCCTTGCCAAAGTTGAGTATATGTATTGTACGGAGTGTGAGTAGCCTAACAAGCATTTCCCTCTACACATTCAGAGACAGACAGGCATGCACGCAAACACACACTCACACAATTGACAGGTCTGGGGTTAGTACTACTACCTAACTACTCTGTCACTACAGCAGTATGCGGTTATGGGATGTGCCATGCATATTACTGAGCTATAGCTCTCCCAAAGGTGTAATTCACATTGGATGACTCCAGCAGGCTTGTCATACTACTGCTATGGGGAGGGCAGTGTGTGCATGGGCCATACCTCATTCATGTAGGGGTTGACATGCCACATGCGGGCACACATGGGGTCATATGTCACAGGTGTGTGTATACAGCTACTAGATGGCTACTTCCTTGTACAGTCTTGTTGCACAGCTTGCACGTGTTCCACATAGTCTGTCATACTGACAGGTACTGGTGGCTAGTATCCGCAGTGGGTTACATCCACACCTCATGTGTTGGGGGACCTTTGGCTGTGTGCTGTTTGGGACAGGCTCGCATGGCTCCTTGTCATGGTCACCCTGTTCCACACATCTATGCCCGTGTACCTGTGGCTTATTATAGTGTGTTGTCCTTACATATTTGTCTGTATTCCTATCTACTGTGTGTGTAAGGCAGGAGTGGTGCATACTGATGTGTCCGCACTGAGAACTGCAACATTCAGATATGTCTGGTCCATTGGTGTTTGCTGACATGGCCTTCATGTGTTTAAGTGTGTGAGCATGCCCAGTATGGCCATCTGTGTTGCATGTGTGGATCAAGTCCAGGTAGTTTGTACTGCGGTGCTGACCTTTGTGTTGTACATGAACAGGTAGCATGCTTTGTCTGCAGGGTATCCATCGGTCATTTGCCATTGACTGTTGCTACATTTCTGCATAGTGGGGGGGGCACCTGACTGTTTCTACTGTTCTACACAGGAGTGGGGGGGCACACCTGACTGTTACTCTAAGTGTACATTGGATAAGGGGGCTCACCTGACACTTTTACACATTTTCTAGGACTGTACTGGTATGTCAGGTACTCCATTTCAGTCTGTAGTCTTACCTATCCTGCTGTCTAGAGGCTTTCCAGTGTAGTACAGATCCTAGCTTTGTTTACCTACATATTAGTTTCTGACTTTCTAGCCTTCACAACTTACATCTGACTGCCTAGCCTGCTGCAGTCTGTCTGTGTAGGCCTGGGGGAGGGGTTACCCATAGGGCACATTCAGAGGCCATAGTACAGCATTTGTTTGTGTTAGTTCACCTGTCCTGCTGGCTGAGACTGTTGTTGGGTATGTGATCCTTCCTGACTGACATGTGTGTCACTCAGGCCATTTCCTGCAGTGTCTTTTGTCACCCTTTGTTGTATTTGCTACTATGGTGACTCCAGTATGTGTTGCAGATCTCATGATGCCACTATGGGTGTCTACTGTCTGCTGTCTTGACATCCAGCCACCCAATTCCCTTGCATGTTCACATCCATACCATGGCTACAGGTAAAAACACATTCTACTCCATTTGGCAGTTGGTAGGTTGATTGACTTACCTTGAGGTTGTGCCGGACTTGAGGTTGGTGCTGGAGGGCTGCCTATGTCGGATGCACGTAGTACACTCCCTATACATGGTTGGGCACAGGTAGTGTCATGTTTGGCATCCCTTTTACTGTCTGTGTGAGTCTAAGTGATGTGTCATTCCCTGGGCCTTTACTGTGTCAGTGCATATGCTATGCATTGCATCTTTGCCAAGGCCAGGGCATACTGGGCATGCCCCCTTCTGCCTACTGAGGCAGGCTCAGGTTGTTCCTCCTCCAAGTCACTCTGTACCTGTACAGGCCTTGGCATTGGTGGGGAGCTGTGTGGCCCTGCCCAGTGCTGTTCCTGCTGCAGCTGTTTCAGCAGGATCATATTGTGTAGCATAGCACATACCATAACAATTTGGGTACATGTAACTGGTGACTACTGCAGGGCTCCACTGGATGTGTCCAGACTCTGGAACCATGACCTTAGCATCCCAAACACATGCTCTATTATATGTCTAGCCTATGTGTGTGCCTCATTATGGCGTTGTTGTTCAGGTGTGTGTGTGTGCGTTTCTGATGAGTGTCATCAGCCACGGCTCCAGTGGGTACCCAGCATCCCCCACCAGGTGACCGTAGGGGATGTCCACATCGACAAATCTGTGGTACAGCTGCATCAGTTGCCATCTGTGTGAATCGTCATAGCTTCCAGGGCAGCCAGCACACACATTCAGTATAATGCCCAGGGCATCACATACGACCTGGCAGTTGATGGAGGGGATGCCTCTGTGGTTGATGTAGGCCCTACCCTGCTCACCGGGTGGTGCTTTGATGCATATGTGCGTGCAGTCTATAGCACCCACTATCCCAGGGTAGTTAGCTATTTGGTGGAAGAGATGCATATTGCGGGTCAACACCTCACGTGTGTTGAGGAAATATACGTAGTCACTGGCATGTGCTGACATGGCATCCAGGAACTGGTGGAATACTCTGGATGTTGATGCCTGTGAGATGCCCATGTTATCTCCAGTTGTGGTTTGGGAGGTACCTGTGGCTAGTATACCTAGGCCTACACATACCTTGGTATCCACTGGGATGGGTTACCCTCGGCCAGTGTGGTGTGTCAGGTGTGGCCTGCACAGCTCAACGATTTGCTGTAGGAGGTCTCTGTCCACCCTATAGCGCTCCACTATCTCCAGCACATGTAGCTCCTGGAAAGGTTACCCTGGGTCTGTACACTCTTCTCTGTCTCCTCACTGTGGGTTGTTCGGCAGCATTGACATCCTCACCACCCTCAGCCTCTTGTACATGTTGTCCTATGTTGCCTGCTGCAGCCCTTCTCATTTTGTAGGTTTGTTTTTAAAATTTCCCTGCTTGTATACATCGGTGGTGTAGAGTGCGGAAAAACCAGGGGGGTAGGTGTTTGCTTGGTTTATAGTGGTGTTCTGGGCTTGGCTGGTCTGCTGCCTGTGTACTTAGCTGATTCTGATACATTTCACCTGGCAGCTTAGCTAGTTCTCCTTGATTACCTTCTTACTGCTGTTTTCCCTTCCCATTGTCTTCCTATTTAAGGCTGTGTGCGTGCCGCGCCAACAGATTGTTCATATGTGCACAGAGCTGCTATTTCCTGGTTTAACTTCCTATTTCTTCCTGTGAAACCTGGTGCACAGTGCGCACACCTGCTTAAACTTTGTAAGGAGTGCTAGGCAGTTTGAACACACCTCTAGCTTAGTTGTGCTAAGCTAGGAGCAGTCACGATCCACAGGGCTCCAATCTACTTACAGTATGCCTGACACACCCGCCCATGATGTCACCCATCTCCTAGTCTTGCACCTAGCTATTTCTACTCTTACACTCTTGGGACCTGCCTCACACCCTGGGGAAATCTGGGATTCACTATCCTTTCCCTCATTTGCATAGGAATGCCTGCTAATGCATAGTTACATGTCCCACACTGGGCCTCCCCCCTTAGCAACCATTACTCACTTGCCAGGTTGTCTTATGCCTGCCATTGACTTGCATGGCTGAATACTGCTTTTAGTTAGAATGCTTATTTTAGGTTTATTTTATTAATTTCTCCCCAATCCCGTTTGGGCACCACTTCCCTATGCTTAAACAGGCGGGATCGGCAAAAAAAAAATTAAAGTTGTTTATTTTATTTTTTAAACAGTTTGCAATGCCAATGGCGTTCTACTTGCCCATTGGCATGCTTCCTCAATGATATGCAGCCTTTATTTGGAGCTGTCATTGCTCCGTTTTGTAGATTGCAGAAATGTACTCGGTTACAAACCGAGTACATTTCTGCACACTGCACTCATCCTGCACGGACAGCTGCCAGCTTCCTGGATCACATATTACCCTCATTTGCATGCTTTTCACCTGCAAATGAGGGTAATTTGCATACAGGAGCTCAGTCCATGCAGGATTAGTCTAAGAGCTCACATGCATGTCCCGGGAGCTTGTTCCTGGATCATGTGCCGGCCATATTGCTGAAAATAGCTCTTAGACTAATCCTGCACGTTCTACAGGGCTTTGTAAATCTGGGGTAAGTGTTTTTCTGTGATATTAGAACTGTACTACTGAATTATTTTAAGTAATTTACTGTGATCTCTGAACTCTTGACTAGCACTGTGTAGTAAAAAGTATTGTCTTGTGTTTTGACTATTTGTTATTAAATATTTATAAACCCTTTCAACTGTGGCTGTTTTTTGTAGAGATAATTTAAGCTCTTTAGAGTACTTGCATGCCTTTGGTAAAATTGTACAAAGCCACTCCAATAGCTTAGCCCTGTGCTGTACTACCAATTGGATAATAATATTGCACAGTAATAATTGGACACTCTTTTAAGGGCCTTTGAGTAGCTGATAAATATTAGTGGGCGGTGGCAGTTGGTACTACCGTATAGCCCGGGGAAAAGGGGCACAGCTGGAGAACCAGTGCCAGCCTTCCTCAGGAGTGTCTGTGTGGTTGTATAAACTCTTCTCACAGTGTGTGTGTGTGTGTGTGTGTGTGTGTGTGTGTGTGTGTGTGTGTGTGTGTGTGTGTGTGTGTGTGTGCCAGCTACTTGGGCAGGGATGCAAAGCACTGGTGGGACAGAGAGAGTGCTAGAGGTTTTAGCTTGCCCACTAGGCTGAGATCTGGACCCTATAGCTGTGCCAGTGGTGAGTCTTATTGGGGACCTGGAGAGCAAGGGAGCGACCAGCCCTGGACTGACTGTGATCTCTGTGTGCTCTTAAGAAAAATTGCACTTTACTGTGTGTATTTGTTATCCTTTCCTCCTATATGAGATGCTATTAATGGTGAGGATTGAGGTTCCTTGATTGCTGGGCCAGGGCACGGGCATCACAATTGTTGTGTTATAGCCTGTAGATGTGGTTAGAGAGGGGGTGGAGCATATCAGGGTAAAGTCATCTGCATATTGGATGACAGAGGTGAGAGATGTGGATTTATGGAGTTGATTTGTGAAGATGGTAAAACGTAGGGGGCCTAATATGAAGCCTTGTGGAACTCCTATGTTAACAGGGAGCAAAGATGATAGCTCCTGTTGCCATCCAACAGCCTGCTGGTGTTTGGTTAGATAGCTGTGGAACCAAGCTAGGGAAAAATGACTGAGATGTAATGTGGCCAGTTCTGACAGCAGTTTTTGGTGAGAAACTGTGTCGAATGCCTTTAAGAGCTCTAGAAAGATGGGTGAGACATATTTATTCTGATTTCTGTGTTCATTTATTGTGTTAGTAAAACTGAGGAGGATGGTTGTGGTGCTGTGATGGGGGTGAAATCCATGTTGTGTATTTGATAGGAGATTATTGGAGAAAAGGTAGTTTCGAAGCTGGGAGTGAATACATTTTCTAGTATTTTGGAGAGGTGAAAGAATGGCAATGGGCCTGTAATTAGGAAGCTTGGTAGAGTTGCCACCTTTATGCAGTGGGGTGATATAGGAGACTTTCCAGATTAGTGGGACATGGTTCTCAGAGACAGAGTGGTTGATGAGGATAGAAATGGGGTAGGCTATGGCTTTGGAGGCAGTTTTGAGGAATTCTGATGGGAGGTTGTCAGCAGCTAGGCTGGTGTGCTTGAGTTTACTGAGTAGTTCTTTTATGGTATGGGTTGGGACGGGGTTAAAGGAGAAGGAGTTTACACCCTCATTGTTGGCTACGGGGATTGTAGTAGTGATGTTTTGATCATAGTCAATAAGTGAGTGAATTGTGTTTATGAAAAAGGAACTGAATTGTGTTGCGATGTTATAATTTGATGGGGGGTATGGTAGGATGGGGGTGGACGTACTACCAGGTTGCAGGACTTTGTTTATAGTGGCCCAGTATTTTTTGGGGTTATTTTTGTTTCTTTTCTGTGCACTGATGTAGTAGGCTTTTTGTCAGCTTTTATCTGGGATTTGGCTTTATTCCTAAGTTGTTTGAAAAGTAGAAGGTTGTCATTGCTTTTGTTAGTTAGCCATTGTTCTCATGCCTTGTCTCTTTCTTTTAATAGGTCTTTGGTGTTGTTTCTAAGCCAGGGTGTGTGGTGATGTTTTATTCTAGCTATTCTGCAGGGGGCCTGGCTGTTTAGGATGTTGAGGAAGGTGGTGTTAAAGTACTGAACAGTGTCATCTAGTGGTAGTATTTTGAGGGGGGACGAGTTAATTTGTTGGAAGAGGGAGCTGAAAATGTCGGTATTAAATTTTTTCTTGTTGCGAATTAGCCTATAGACTACTTGTTTAGGTGGACTAAGATTGTTTTTGATTAGGTATGTGGGTAGGTGGTCACTTATGGTACTAGGGAGGAATCCTGCAAGAAGCGGTGTGTTATCTTTATTTGAGAGAGTCCAATCCAGGATGGATTGGCTGTTGGAAGTTTTGCCTATTCTTGTGGGGTTTTGTATGAGCTGAGAGAAGCCATATAGGTTTATGAAATTGGATGCATTATTGGAATTATAGGTGGACAAGTCAGTGTTGAGGTCACCCATAATTATGGTTTCTTGGTGGAAGGTTGTGGATAGCCAGTGAAGTATGTCTTCAACTGTGCTAGTGTTATCTCCTGGAGGGATATAGATAGCCACTATGATTAGTGTTTTTTCTTGTTGATATTCAGTTTGGTGATGAGTAATTCTGCATTGTTATACATAGGAAGTGTGGTGTTGATAACTTCTAGGGCTAGATTTTGTTTAAACATTATTGCTACACTTCCTCCACATTTATTTTGATGATCGAGTCTATATATGTTGAAGCCTGGGGAAAATATTTCATTGTTTTTGACATGTGGCTTAAGCCAAGTTTCAGTCAAAATGGTTATGTCAGGGGAATGTAAGTCAATTAGTGCATGGAGGTCATGGATTTTGTTTAGTATACTTCTTAAATTTATATTAAGGAACAGCAGGGAGTGTTGTTTGGGGTGAAGGGGTATGGTGGAGTTGAGTGAGGTGTAAGTGGTAGTTTGTTTATTGGTAGTCTTGGGCCAGGGTTGGGGTGAATGTCACCACTGAGTTTTAGTTTTGATAATATGAAATTTTTGTGTCTGGTTTGATGGTATTTAGGTGGGAGGTAGTCTATTTCTTTGTTGTTGTAGAGGGAGGCTGGGTGAAATTTGGGAGTTGTAGTGGTGGGCTATTGATAGTGGAGAGTTGGTGATGGAGTTGGTGGGGTGGTCATAGTAGATTGGGGTGTAGAAGTTAGTTAAATGATAAAGAAGGGCTAGTGTGAATAGGTTGGCTGTGTGGAGAGATAAAGTAGCAAATAGTGTTTGTTTTAGTGGATGTAATGATGTGTGTTTTAGTGAATGTAACATTGTGTGCTTTATTAGTGTGTTGAGGTCATTAGAGTGGGACTGACAGCATGTGGTTAGAGTGTGTTGTGAGATGGAGTGGGAGGTGATAGTTGTGTGTTTGTGGGTATGTGGTAGAGCAGGTATTAAATCAGATAGCAGGGTGACTATGTGGGAGGTCAGAGCAGCTGAATGAGTAGGTGGCTATGTGTTGTATTGTAATGGTGGGGGAGGGGTATAGTGGAAATTGGCCTGTTTTGATTACAGGGTGTGACAACTTAGATGTGTATGAAACAAGAGGGTTGTTTGTATTGATAGCATCAATGTATTGATAGCATTTTGTAATAGTAAAAAGGGTAAGGATTGGTAAAAGGTTAATATATGCGTGCTAATGGATGGGTGTTGATTAGAATTAGTGTGGACATGTGGGCTACTTTATAATTCAAAATTGTACAGGTGGTGATTGATAGACACATGTGAGTGGGAGTGGTTAGGTTTAGATAAATTTGAGTGATTTAGGGGTGGGAGGGAATGGGGACAGGGTAGGGGAGTGGAGTGAAGCCCGAGGGTAGCAAGGGCAAAACAGAGTGGGCAGAGCCAAGGTCTATGCCTGCACAGCAAGGAACAGTCACTTAGTCTACCAGGTACTGTGAAAAGTATCTATGCAGCTGACAATTTTGTAGACTAGGAATTCTTAGAGAAATAGAAACCTTATGCCAGGAGTGAGTATGGAGTGGGAGAAATATGTATTGGGAAGGAGAAGACTGAGTAAAACAATGATTCTAAACTAGAAAGTATTGGGTTTAGAGAGATCTCTGGTGGGGGTGGGGGTTACCAGTAGTGTGCACTCCCTGAATACATTCTAATGACATTTACAATCATAGAAGGGTTAAATCATTAACATACACTGTAATGTTCCTGTACTTTAAGTAAACCGGCCACAGACTTTTGCAGATGCAGCTTGCTGGTAGAGAACTGCTATAGGGATTCCTCACAGTGTTTGTATTAGCTAACAAACTGTAATGTTCCTGTACTTTAAGTAAACCGGCCACAGACTTTTGCAGATTCAGCTTGCTCGTAGAGAACTGCTATAGGGATGCCCCACAGTGTTTGTATTTGCTGACAAGTGGAGGTCACACTACTGGAAGATGCCAAAACAGCAGGCAGAACAGGCTAGAATAGTTTAAAAATTCTTCTAAGGGTTGTTGGGAAAATAATTCATAGGTTCATAGGTCCATAGGTGTTTACTAGGCTAATGACCACAAGGGTCTTTTTAAGCCTAGCCATGCATCCCAAATCTCTGACTAGTTCTGATACCCTTGATAAGTGTAAGCATGGGCTTGGGAGATGAACCATTTACAGGTTACCTGTTTGCACCAGAGACATAGGTGCCAAACCAGGGATGAATTTCCAGTTTCCCATTCAATTGTCCAAGTTGCACTTGAATTGGATTAAGGAGGACCTCTGCTTCACATGGATGGGGAGCCTGTTCCATGGATGGGGTAATCTCTGGGATACACACCTATCTCTCCAACAGGTCCTTTTTATATCACAGGCAAGGTTAAGTTTTTAGAACGTATAATTCTGGTACTGTTTATTTTGTGGATATGTAGGAGGTCCATCAGAGTGGGGTCTGACAAATGCCCCGTATGCCAGACATAGATCTCCCTTCAAAAGGTTGTAGGAGACAGACTACAGGGATATGGCCTGGAGGCGGTTTGCATATGACATTTTCCTTACACCCTGTATTCTTTTAGTGAGGAGCCTCTGTGGATGTTCCAGTTGTTGGATATGCCTGGTTAGGTACATACCAAAGGGGCATTATACTCAATAATAGATCTGATTAATGCCAAATACAGTGGACCAATGACTTTCTTGGACTTAGATGCCATACCTTTGCTTAAAAGTTGCACAATATAGAATGATTTCCTCACCACTGTAGACACATGATGATCAAAGGCTAGACTACTATCTATGTGTGTCCCTAAGTCCCTGACTACTGGGTCAACTCTAAGGGGTGTGTTGTCAATGCTCTTTGTCCTAGCCTCCTCTGCAAGTGAATGGCAGGTAGGCTTAACTGTTTAGGCTGACTGCTTATGTAGGGAGGGGCCAGATGAACATCATGTCTGTGAGGGGTCAGACAATGGTAGGAAAGACAGATCAGATCACTGGGGAAACTAACTTAAGGCACAGTGTAGTCAGAACTGCTTTCTACAAGATCTAGTGAAGTAAGCACTCTTGCTTGTTTTGCTTATGGCCAGATGAAGTGCTGGGGTACAGAGAAAATGTTGACTCTGAAGCCCTGTGTGTTGTTGCAGCAAGTATGGGCATTTTGTATTTTGGTCCTGTGGTTAAATAAAGAAGATACTACAGGTTAATATATATATATATATATATATATATATATATATATATATATATATATATATATATATTTTTTTTTAATTTATGTTGTATTGTGGTAATTTTGGGTAACTTATTCTGTTTTTGTTTTGGTACTCTTGGCTTGGAGTTTGCTGTAGCAGGCTTCTGAGGCCTTTATTTTGAGAATCGATGGTAAGTAGTCAGTACAGCAATATTTATTTATTTACCTCTTTATTACCATTGTATAAGACGAAATTAGGAATAATCATAGCAGAGATATTTATAACAGTGTTGTAAAATATGGTTCCAGTTATCCTACTTGTGGTTTGTTCATGTAATTTTAAGTGGGACTGCATGGGAAGAAGTGGTAACTTGGTATGTGAATGAAATATGAGATTGCCCACAACTAGTTGCATTTAGTAGGATGTATACAAGATACATCACTGGTTCAGAAAAATTTGGTACTCATGGATTTGTTTTGCATGATACTGATCAGTTCAGTGTTTCTGCAGTGTGGTTTTATTTATTTGCCAGATATCAGTGATGGCTGTTTATACAGTCTGTAGTGTGCTTAGTGAGTAGTATATAAATGCATTTCTTTCTTTATGCTGAGATACAAAATAAAAATCCTTGTTGCTGACTGTATGTTGATTATAGGCTTGTGTCAGGATGCTGGGTATTAACAGGGGCTTAGACCTCTGTCTTTTTTCAGTTATGATGCTATAACCTTTATATACTGAACTTGATACATGCATGTATTAAAATGGGACTTATCAAATGCATCTTTTTACATGGTTACATGACTTAAACAATTTGGGGAGAATTTGAGACATTTATCAAAGAATGCACAGGCCATACCTCTCAACGTCTTAGAGCAAGAAATCTGGACAAAGCCATAAATAAAAATGGTACAAATGCCCAAAAATAGGGACACTTTTTAAATATTGCTCTTACAATCATAGAAAGTTGATAGAATGACAGGTTTTGCATTAGCATAAATTTTCAGAAGGGTATGGAGTTTGAAACTCAAATGTCTGTCATTATTTTCTAACTTGAATCTTTAATGATTTGCCACTAATTTACCAGAAAACTACAGTTTTATGAAAAACAGATCTGGACTTTCCGTGAAAATCTGTACAGTTGAGAGGTACGGTGTAGGCTTTAATCATGTTTGGGCCACTCCTGTGGCTTTGTATGGAAGTTTTCTTTGCTTAAAAAGCCATGTGTGCTGTGGTGTGCATGTTGGTGGCAGCCATATTGGAGTATGATATCAATCAATGAATTTGTTACAAATTGTAATTATATGCAAGATATCAGACCTCCATTTTACCTGACTATAGGTAAATAGTCTTTTCCTAAAGCCCCAACTACTTGGAATTTTTCCCTGATGTTTTAAGAGACATCAGTAAATTTTCTCGATTTTGGTAGGATCGAAAGCTGTACATTCAAAAACTGTCAGAATGTTCCTGCTTCATTTATAAAGGCTGACCTCATATTGCCACCTGACCTCCTCCATATTTCAAGCATGACCAACAAATTACCATTTTACAAGCCTTCAGTACTTGTTTTGTATTGTCTAGATCATCACTATACCTATACCCTACACATGCAAATTTGATTCTATGTTCTTGTTTTAGGTTAATTCTAGTATAACACTGAATGTATATATTATACAACTGTAATTAAATT
The DNA here is from genome assembly GCF_019279795.1 of Protopterus annectens. NCBI lineage: Eukaryota > Metazoa > Chordata > Ceratodontiformes > Protopteridae > Protopterus > Protopterus annectens. The sequence goes on from NC_056732.1 coordinate 422,640,072, forward strand.
TTGCAGTTTCCTGTCAATGCCCTTCTTCCTTTGGTGGGTAGTCCATTTTATTAACAATTTTATCAACTGTACAATCAATCTTTACTCTATCAACTCATTTTAAACACAATCCATCATTAACGATTCACTTATGCATTTCATCTTATGTATGCGATTGTCTTTGCCTTTGACTTGGGATGCGAGTGAAAAATCCTTGGACTAGATCATTTACCCATTTAACAAACTTAAATAAATAAACAATTAAAATGGAAGTTGTAGTTCAAATGCCATATTTTTTTCTGGATTACGAAGGGTCTATGGAGATAAGTTTCCCGTTTTGAGGTATAGGACATCACAGGAAGTGCTGGCAGGATGTTGAGTAGAATGTTATTATTTCTGTTATTTAAAATGGTGAACTTGCTACCGCAGCATGACAGAGGTTTAATGGGAAAGGCAGCTATCAGCATAGTGCAGAGAAAGACAAATATTCTACATGGTACCACTCTGATAGAGTTAATCTGTCATAAATATGTTTATACTTCTTCAACTTAGGTTCAATTTCTAATAAATTGTATATTTTAAAATGTGAATGAAAAAAAGAAAAAAGAGAACAACTGATTTCAGCAATGTGTGGAGGTCAGATAAAGAGGAGAGTGAGTTTTTGTTTAATTGAAACAGTCATGGATTAGTTTAGAGTAGGATAATGTAAAATAAATACTTTTTCAGAAAAAAAAAGAAAGCAAGAAGGAAGAATAAGAAGATTGTGGGATGTTAGAAGGTGAGTGAGTCTGGCATGGCTTCCCTGGATGGATAGATTATTGGTGGAAGGTTAGTGGAGTTAAGGAAGAACAAACCACAATTTGTGTGCTGTGCAAAATATGGTCTGGTATCAAATTTATAGATGGCAGGAACAACTGTAAAAGATCTGAATTAGTAGACGAACAGAGGCTGGGGAGACTATGGCCCATCTAGCAGTACGATCTGGGATACAAAGGCAATGATATTGTAAGACTAGATGCATAAAAGGAGGATATTTCATACTAACAGAGCATTTGCCCTTTTTGATGGTTAGAATAAAAGATATGGATATTTTGATTTGTGTAAAGCAAATTATATATATATATATATATATATATATATATATATATATATATATATATATTTACTTTCTGCCAAAAAAGAAAAAAATATATATATGTACACACACACACACACACACACACACACACACACACACACACACACACACACACACACACAAACCCTTTGTTCCTTACCTAATCCAAAGTTATTTCCAAAACAGCAGCGGATGATACAGCAGAAGATCCATTAAGTCGCTATGGCAGCAGTGTCAAAGCAAAGCCCTTCTCTCCGCTCGGCAGCAGCACCAAAGTCATTTTGGCTAGGCTAAAGCAAAGCCAGCAATTCTTCTCTTGGCTTGGCAGTTGGCAGCAACAGTTGAATTAGTTCAAAACACTTCCCGAATCCCGCCTGTTTCTCTCGGCTTGACATTTGTTAAAACACTTACCCGCCTGCTTCTTTCAGCAGCTACTGCTCGCAGTCAGCTGGAAATGATGACGTGAGCTCCTTGAGCTCAGTTCCGACTGGCTGGTAGTGCTGACGGAGCTGACATCATCGCACACGTGATGACGTCAGCTCCGACAGCGCAAAAATTAAAAAAATAAAAAAACAAAAGCAAAGAAATCGGAAATGAAGGGGTGCCACTCGGGAATCGTGGCACCCCTTCATTTGGACCCCAAAACTCGGTAAAAACCGAGTAATTCGGGATGGTTGGGAGGTCTATCTCAGAATAAACACGCCCATGCAATATAGAACAGCAGAAAGTGGAAATAAATGAGTGAGACTGCTCCCAAGTGTCTGTATATCCACACCAACAGTCCCCATGTGTTCAACAGCAACAGTACAGTCAAATAAAACAAAGAAACCCTATTATTTATTTTTTTTAAAACCCCGAGTACAGCTAACTGTAGGTGTGCGGGTTTGCCCATCGCCTAGCTACGGTTAAAGCAGCTGAAAAGGCTGAAGAGGATAACAAGGAATACATATGCAAATGAAGCAGCACAGCAATAGTGGAGTGGTTAGATCATCCACCTAACAAACAGGCATTTACAGTTTGAGCACAGATCATTTTCCACAGGAAATCTGTATATGAACATAATTTTACATCGTTTTGCCATATAACCTACAGTATAACAATTAAATGTGAACTGGAGTACTGCATGAAATGCACATGTGAAGTGTTAGTGTCATAATGAATAAGGCACAAGTAAGCAGGTCTAAGCACAAATAAGCAGCGGTAAGCATGTCCAAGTGTGATGGGCAGGGGTAAGCACTGCCCACACAGAGTAAGCAAAGTAGAAGCTAAATGAGTGTAAGAAACTGTAACCGGAGGTTAGCAGTGCTTACCATCACACAAACCTGCACAAACCCGCTTACAACCGCTTTAAAGTGCCTTAATCACTCTGGATCTAACGGCCCAAGTTCTGCCCAGCAACAAAATAAACCGCCTCTGCAAGGCTCAAACCCAGGACCCTGTACACTATAGTCACAGTAGTTAACCACTAAGCCATCATAGCAATAAATAAGCGAGATTAAGGTCATATTTCACATACACCCATATGGGTTTAGATAAATATATACAGCAATATATATATATATATATATATATATATATATATATATATATATATATGTGTATGCAGACATATACATATATATATATATATATATATATATATATATATATATATATATATATATATATATATATATATATATATATATATATATATATATATATATATATATATATATATATATATATATATATATATATATATATATATATATATATATATATATATATATATATATATATAAATTTATATATATATATATGTATATATATATATATATATATATATATATATATATATATATATAT